>NC_133113.1:11792352-12065494 GCF_022965805.1 Primulina eburnea | reverse complement strand
CATAAAAAACAAGACAACAGCCGGATACTCCGGTGAGAATAAATCCCAGTATAAAACATGGTAAACATGCATATACATAAACAAATCATGAAATATTCTATCATGAATTAAATTAAAGCAATAGATTTCATAATCTATGAAATTAAGTCAAAATAAGCATGCAACCCAAATCAGATAAACATGTTACTCAAATCAAATCATAAAAACATGCTGTCATGACTGAAAGCAATAAAAATGGGTTTCATAGTCTATGAAACCACATCCATAAACACATGCAGTTCTAGTCAAATCATGTCTAGACTCGACTCCATGCTGACTCTAGGGATCCCGGTGTGAATAAGACGTCAATGGCTGTCACCTACCCTCCCACTCGGGGTGACTGTACGTCTTATTCCTAGACTTCGGTCTGAGCTGTATCAACGGCTGCAATAGGAGTCATAGCTGCTCCTAAGCTGAGATACACCGAACATCTAGAGGTATGACTGTCTGTCAAGACTCTCCTATATGAAATGCAATGCATATAACTCTATAAACAAATCATAATCATATCAAAACATAAACATTAATCTAGTATGTGATTTTATTGGGAAACTCAAATGAGATCTGATTTGAGTTATGTCTTCCCGAATATCACATGAATTATACCTTTGTCGTCCCGGTCTGACGAAGACGAAGTCTCGAATTCAACTCTGTCCATATCAATCTGATAATGACAAATCACATAAATACAATATCAGTATATATCTCAATTCAGAATCTTTTCTGATCAATACTCAAATCGGTATACAATCTGATCAAAATCAACAGTATAACCATGATTCTCAATCAATATCATATCTGATCAATCTAAATCAATACTGAATCTGATCAATATCCTGGAATGCCCAATTTCTAAGTCCACACTATCAATATCAAATTCCATTCAAGTCATGACATTGATTTAAACTCATTCTATATCAAATTCGGCGGCATAACAGCGTAATTTCGGTATCCCGATAACTCAAACAACAATCAACTAACATCAACAACTCATAATCCACAACAATACCAAGCCAAAACACAATAAACTTGCACCATCAAATTTCGACCACATGCTGGAATTTTACACAATTTGCATACGACATCCGATAATCAATCCGTTTACGGTGTTATGATCTCTAGCTACTCAAGAACATGTATCTCTAATAAAATCACAATTCCTCCAATATATAATTTACTAAACATGCTGAAAATTGATGAACTTTACCACACTTTGAAGCCCTTGAGTTGAGGAGCAAGAATCTAAATTCAATTTCAAGAAATTATGGTTGGATCATCTCAATGAAACATGAAAACTAAGAAGGAAACTTGAAGCTTTCTTCCATGGAGAATTTCGGCCATATCCTTGCACAAAGTTGAATGAATTGGAATGAAAAGATAGCAACATGGCACGTCTCAAGCTTCCTCTTGCATGGCATGACAAGTGGCAAATCCCACTTATTGCACTTTAGTCCCTCAATTTCTCATTAATTGCACATCAGCCCCTATTCAATCTTTTCAATTCAATTTCAATCCTAAATAAGTTCAAACATCTTGGAATATAATTCAACACTCCAAAAGTTTCCAATTACATACTCTCGGATTAAAATAATATCATCTTTATTATCTCGGGCCTTACATTTCTCCCCCTCTAAGATACGATTTCTTCCTCGAAATCACAGGTAATCAAGTCAGCTATATATCAGAAGAAATGTACAACAGAGTTTAATCAGAAACTCAATTATCTGATTCCGGTCTGGAATAAGAATTCACTAAGTATAATGTCCTGATACTTCTCCAATATTTCTGACAGAATCAATCTCACATTACTGGCTTTAAAACATCCGTATACTGTCTTGTCTATAACTATCTCATTACCCATCTGATAAGCTGATAGTTATTGTCACGCAGTGATAATAAGTCATATCAATTAGTGCTAACATACAGCACTATATAACTCCTGGAATATCTTCCAATATCTGGATAGTACCCTCTGACTATCTGTCAGTCGGTGAATCATATATGAGAAAACTTATGGTATATTCTGCCACAAGTACACAATCAAGTACAATCACAATCTGATATAATCTACTTAAACATTCTGTTCAATCTGACCATTTCTATGACATCAATCTTTGTCATCTGGTCCTGTTTGTACGACATCTTGTACAAACTAATAATATATATATTGAACAATCTGTCAATCACAATCATATCATATCACAATCTATAGAAAATGGCGGTAATTTCATTACGAAATCCATAGAAATGTACTCTCATTTCTATTTAGAACTATACAATTCTGTTTCTTTCTGTCTTTTCTGTTAGCGATTCAGACATATCAGTACAATTTCTGCCAACATTTCAATACAAATTCTGTCATAGCTAATCTAATCTGTCTACATCAAACTATCTGCTCAAATATAACACATTCTCAATCATCAAACTAAAAACTGAATCCACCACGGTGCATTTCTGACCCTATCTGTGATTTCAGATTTGAACTATTTGATACAAACAAACCAGTTAATAACATAAATTAAAGAAAATATATCTACCTGGTATTCGGCTCTGACTATCGATATCAATTCTGTTATTCAATTCTGAAACATTCTGATACCACAAGATAATCAGTATCATATAAATACACAATCACATATCTATTACTCGACTATGATTACTGAAATCTAGTTCTGAACATTCTGATCACATTCCTGAATTACTGTACTCTCGAATTCAACTCTGATTCGGTTGGAGCTGTATATACTCTCCATGATTCAAAATAATCTGTAGTATATACGGATTTAAAACAACAGTAATATCAAATCAGAACGAAATATCAATATCCTATACAGATCTAATGAGTTCAGTGAACTCATAAAACAATGATTTCTGGTAAATATCTTCATGTAATTCTGATCAACTGTTATATCCCATCTGCAAATAAAATATGCTCCCAAACAATATAAGATGTCTCGAATACTGATTTAGAACAATAATAATACGCAACAGATATAAAGCAACAGTCGAATAAAATAATCTGCCAAATCAGACAAAATACATCTCTAACAATTCTGACATTTCTGAAATTTCTGATCTTTCTGCTATCGGTATCCTATCTGTCACTGATTGCAATCTCAACTGTGTCAAACTCACTCGGTATACTAACTTCAGATAACGCATACTCTGAATACAATCTGTTTCAAGCAAGATTCTTATCTGAACAATTTCTGTATACAATCATCACAGTTCTCAGAATATTCAATACAATCTTCAAATATTCGATTCAATAAATCAAATGCTGCAATTATATCAAAATCTCATAGATACAATGAGCATAATATCATCAGAACATCTCTGGAGATACAGACACATGCCAAAGAGAAACACTAAATCAGATGTAACTCCTGGTCGATATTCTTCTACTGATCTTCCAATTCATTCTGTATCATTCTGTACTGAATTCTAAAACAACAATCAATATCTGATCTGAATTCAATTCTGAAATCTATCTTTCTGATATAAAGCAATTCTAAAATCTTATCTAGGCAAGCATCAGCCAATTCGTATATCATTGGCAAATCTGTCAATGTTAGGCTCTATTTCAGTAGGTCTACTAAATACATAGGGATGCAATCTGCTCCTTTCTGTATTAATCGAGTCATATACAATACGAATATCAAAGGAATTCTAAATCTAGAATACTTACTGTGAAATCTTTACTCATCAGCCAAATCTGGTCTGAATTTTATATTCTCCTGAAAGGAATCTATAATAGTTCTGTACTTGTTTAGCATATTAATATCATTAATGCGATCAAATCAGAAACACCAGTACATCATAATCTAACTCAATTCTCATTCTCATCTTACTGTAGTATACAATATATCACAGAAATCTCTGATATCAATCTTTCTTTCCCCAAAAGGTACAAAGATTAATACTACAGTATAAACAGACCCAACAGGTACATCATGTATCAATGCAACTCAGTCAAAGATAACCTTAAGAAATGCATTAGTATATATCAATACATATGAAACATAATCGTAAAAGATCAGTACATGTCACTATGTCACCTGGTAAGTCCTGGGTCTGTCCCTCGATCACATAGCCAAATGGTCCAGCCCTCTAAGATCTTCGGGAACCTCTCTGTGGACAAACCTTAGCAAAGTGCCCCGGCTGTCGGCAGATACGAAAACTACCAGTAACTCCCTGGCATAGCTCCGTGAGATGTCTTCCTCCGCAAGTTCTGCAATACACTCCAGTATAACTCGGGCTAGAACCACTGGAGCTAGAGGAACCACTCCCCAACTTCTTGAATGGCTTCTTTCGAGCTTTCAGCAAATCTTGCTTCCCACTCGTACTGCCATGATCATATCGAAGAGGGGATTGCTGTGTCTGGGGTTGCTTCACACACAACCTTGTCAATTGTCTAATCAGACTCGCCTCAGCTCTCTTTGCTCTACTCAAGATATCAGCAAAATGGTAAGGTCGTTGCAGATTCATAAATGCAACTACCTCCGAATTCAACCCTCTGATGAACGGATTCACTATATCTTCATCATTTCCAGCTAAATGAGGAGCAAAACGCAGTAGAGTAGAGAATTTAGCCACATATCCTTCAATATTCAATTGACCTTGGCTCAAATTCTCAAATTCTGCTCTTTTGTCCTCTCGGTAGGAAACGGAGAAAAATATTTAATAGAATTCAGTTTTGAAGACTTCCCAAGTGATCACAGTACCACGTTGTGCTAATACTCCTTTAATTGTAATCCACCAACTTCTGGCAGCCTCTCGTAACTGGTGAAATACCAATTTAACTCTCTGTTCATCTGTACAATCCAGTAGATCAAATAGTATTTCTATGTCATCAACCCAGTTATGACAATCTTCAGATGTCTCGGTACCACTCAGAATCGGCGGCTGTAATAATTGAAGTTCTGCCAACTTTACTTCCATCCGAGTTTCTGATGCATATATCTGTTCAGAAGAAGTACTACCCCTTTCTGGAATTCTCCGAGGCGGTATATCTGAATATCAAACAAATCAATATACAATCTATATAATCTGTATCAGCCCTCCTCTGATCATATATCACTGATTCAGACTCAGTTCTGATTCAGTCTTGGCAATTACATGCTGTAGTCAACTCAGATAACAAACAACATGTAATAGGGAAAGCAATAAATCATGCTAGCACACACAATGTAATTCAACATTGAAATAATTCTCATGCTAGCAATCACATGCAAGGGAAGAAAATCCAATCTACCCCGCTCATTCTCTTCTATCTCAATCTAACTCAGTCTCAAGGATCTATCAGTTCTGACTATCTCAATCTAAAGGATCTATCGCTCTGATAATCTAAGTCTAAAGAAACTATCGGCTCTGATACCACCTGTTGTGGGGACCCGGACGCTAATCATCTTCTTAATCATCGTTGGGATTTAATTATCAGTTCTGATAAACAGGGTCTAAAAATTTTTCTTTTTAAAATGTAAATGCGGAAGGTAATGGAATCTAAATAATTTACATATCTGTATAACACTACATTTCAGTATAAAGGTACAATAATGTACAACAGTATTTTCAATTAATCTAAGGTTCAACTACTAAAGTTCTAGTAATAAAACCAAATCTATCCAAGTCCGGAATCACCACGCTAAACTCGTCTTCTCTCATCATCTTCTTGACCCTGATCCTGCCCCACCTGTTGTCATGCACACATACAAAACAAGACAACAGCCGGATACTCCGGTGAGAATACATCCCAGTATAAAACATGGTAAACATGCATATACATAAACAAATCATGAAATATTCTATCATGAATTAAATTAAAGCAATAGATTTCATAATCTATGAAATTAAGTCAAAATAAGCATGCAACCCAAATCAGATAACATGTTACTCAAATCAAATCATAAAAACATGCTGTCATGACTGAAAGCAATAAAAATGGGTTTCATAGTCTATGAAACCACATCCATAAACACATGTAGTTCTAGTCAAATCATGTCTAGACTCAACTCCATGCTGACTCTAGGGATCCCGGTGTGAATAAGACGACAATGGCTGTCACCTACCCTCCCACTCGAGGTGACTGTACGTCTTATTCCTAGACTTCGGTCTGAGCTGTATCAACGGCTGCAATAGGAGTCATAGCTGCTCCTAAGCTGAGATACACCGAACATCTAGAGGTATGACTGTCTGTCAAGACTCTCCTATATGAAATGCAATGCATATAACTCTATAAACAAAGCATAATCATATCAAAACATAAACATTAATCTAGTATGTGCTTTTATTGGGAAACTCAAATGAGATCTGATTTGAGTTATGTCTTCCCGAATATCACATGAATTATACCTTTGTCGTCCCGGTCTGACGAAGACGAAGTCTCGAAGTCAACTCTATCCATATCAATCTGATAATGACAAATCACATAAATACAATATCAGTATATATCTCAGTTCAGAATATGTTCTGATCAATACTCAAATCGGTATACAATCTGATCAAAATCAACAGTATAACCATGAATCTCAATCAATATCATATCTGATCAATCTAAATCAATACTAAATCTAATCAATATCCTGGAATGCCCAATTTCGAAGTCCACACTATCAATATCAAATTCCATTCAAGTCATGACATTGATTAAAACTCATTCTATATCAAATTCGTCGGCATAACAGCGTAATTTAGGTATCCCGATAACTAAAACAACAATCAACTAACATCAACAACTCATAATCCACAACAATACCAAGCCAAAACACAATAATCTTGCACCATCAAATTTCGGCCACATGCTGGAATTTTACACAATTTGCATACGACATCCGATAATCAATCCGTTTACGGTGTTATGATCTCTAGCTACTCAAGAACATGTATCTCTAATAAAATCACAATTCCTCCAATATATAATTTTTGAAACATGCAGAAAATTGATGAACTTTACCACACTTTGAAGCCCTTGATTTGAGGAGCAAGAATCTAAATTCAATTTCAAGAAATTATGGTTGGATCATCTCAATGAAACATGAAAACTAAGAAGGAAACTTGAAGCTTTCTTCCATGGAGAATTTCGGCCATATCCTTGCACAAAGTTGAATGAATTGGAATGAAAATATAGCAACATGGCACGTCTCAAGCTTCCTCTTGCATGGCATGACAAGTGGCAAATCCCACTTATTGCACTTTAGTCCCTCAATTTCTCATTAATTGCACATCAGCCCCTATTCAATCTTTTCAATTCAATTTCAATCCTAAATAAGTTCAAACATCTTGGAATATAATTCAACACTCCAAAAGTTTCCAATTACATACTCTCGGATTAAAATAATATCATCTTTATTATCTCGGGCCTTACATTAATTAATTCTACTTCTTGGGTATTTGATACCGGCTGTGGCTCACATCTCTATAATGACTTATAGGTGATGGGAAGAAGTAGAAGGCTTAGGGAAGGTGAGACCTTCTTAAGGATGGGCAATGGAGCAAGAGTTGCTGCCAAGGCCAAAGGAGATGTTTACTTATTGTTGAACAATGATTTTAAGTTGATTTTAAGAGTTGTTTTGTTTGTACCTGATTTGGTGAAAAACATTGTTTCCATGCTTGATAAAGATGGATATTCTTGTTTATTTAGCAAAGGTGTTTGCAACATTTACAAGAATGAATGTTTGATTGGTTATGGAGAATTTGAAAACGATCTCTATAACCTAAAATTGAAAGATATTCCACTAAACAATGTCCAAGCTATAACAACAACAAACAAGCGCAAACAAGATACTCTAGATTTGGCATAATGGTGGCATGCACGATTAGGACATTTTTCTATAAGAAGGATGAACAAGCTAGTAGGGGTAGGCATGTTTGATATGTCCGATATTAATGCTCTCACGACTTGTGAATCCTGTCTGAAAGGAAAGATGACAAAAATTCTCTTTAAGGGCCATGTGGAGCGAGAAAAAAGGTTATTGGATTTGATCCATACCGATGTGTGCGGTCCACATAGCATCACCACTAAGCATGGACATGCCTACTTCATCACCTTTACCGATGACTTTTCGAGGTATGGGTATGTGTATTTGATGAAATTCAAGTCTGAAGCCTTTGAAAGGTTCAAAGAATTCAGAATTGAAGTAGATAAACAGTTGGAACGAAGCATCAAGTCACTTCGATCGGATCGAGGTGGTGAGTACTTGAGTGCCGAGTTCCAAGAGTATCTTAGGAAGAATGAGATTCTCTCGCAGTGGACTCCGCCCGCTACACCGTTGTTGAATGGTGTTTCGGAACGTCGTAACCGTACTTTGATGGACATTGTTCGGTCTATGATGGGGTTCACGGAGTTGCCGCCATCCTTTTGGGGATATGCGCTTGAGACAACGGCACTGTTGTTGAACGATGTCCATTCAAAGGCAGTTGATAAGACACCATATGAGATATTGATGGGTAAGCCTCCCAATTATTCTTGTCTTAGAATATGGGGGTGCCCTGCTTATGTGAAGCAGGTAGTGGGAGATAAATTGGATAGTCGATCCATTTTATGTTATTTGTGGTATATCCAAGGAATTCAGTTGGATATTATTTATATCATCCTCAAGAAACAAAGGTGTTTGTTTCTAGGAATGCAACCTTTTTGGAAAAGGAATTTTATTGGATAGAAAAAGGGGAGATGATAGAACTCGAAGAGGTTCGAGAGATACCCACAATTATAGAACCCATACTCAAAGAGCCAAGAGATGAGATACAAGCTCCTAGAAGATCCGAGAGAGTCTCGAGACCACCTATGAGGTATGGTCTGTGTAAGGCTTGAGATTTATTAGTCTTCATTGATGTGAGACTCGGAAGATATGAGTATGCATGATATAAAATGAGAAGCACTAAGTGAGATGGGAGTAAGAAAGAAATGAAAAAGGTGAGGAAATATTCAGAATAAATTAGAAGGGCCAAACCATTGGCGCACATGCGCGAAGAAATGTGCGCATATGCGCGACAATTCCAGTAGCATCGGCGCACATGCGCGAAGAAATGCGCGCATATGCGCGACATGTCCAGAGACATTGGCGCACATGCGCGAGATAAGGCGCGCATATGCGCGACACCTCCAGAGACTTTGGCGCACATGCGCGAGATGAGTCGCGCATATGCGCGAGGTGTTGATGCCGAGACAATATACAAATTCTTCATTTCCATCAGCAACCACCGATAGGAATTTCAGAAAAAGCTCCAAGTTCTTCCTTAGCTTAGAATTGTGATTTTCTCCCATCTAGTTATCCGATTTTTGATCCGGGGTGATATTCGTACTCTTCTCGCGATTTGCTATCAAAATAAGTAAGCATTATTCACTTTCAACATATTTTGAAGTTGAAATGTGTAGGGAATCAGATATTGATTGTTATTATATGTTCTTGTGATATCGGAGATCGTATATTTGAAACCGGATCGAAGAAATGGTACTGCATACATTTGTTATGAATTTCAGCATATATTGAGATGAGATTATGCAGATTTTGAGTTCTTGATATAGATATTGTGATGGTTGTTGCGACTTTGATTGTTGCACTCCCAAGAGCAGGTTGTCCACAAGTAATATAATTCGGTGAGTCCGAATATCGTATCCACCGGGAAGCTAAGGTAATTACAAGTCCACTACAATGTCTTTTTGTTTTGTTTTTGTTTTTGTTTCTTTTTAATTTTAATTGTTTGAATATTTAATGGGTAAATTTTAATTGTTCAAATTTTAATTTAAGTAGTTGAGATTAAAGGATCTACTCTTGGTATTTTAATAAAGTTAACATTAACGAACAATATTGAAATCCACTTAATAAAATGGTTCCAATATATTAAATAATCATATTTATATTATGTTAAAAATTATTATCTCATAAATATATAATATATACCAAAACTTATAAATTTAGTCAAGTATTTATTGTGCTATATATATATTTGTAAACACTAAATCAAGGTTCCCATTTTAAATGGTTGGTAAAACCAAACTAACATTTAAATGGTACCAAGATAATATTATTATGATATATTAATATATAGTAAATCAAGGAATCAAGTTAAATGGTTGGTAAAACCAAACTAACATTTAAATGGTTCCAAAAATTTAATATTATAATATATTTATATATAATAAATCAAGGCATCCACTTTAAATGGTTAGTAATACCAAACTAACATTTAAATGGTTCCAAGAATTTAGTGTAACATATAGCAACAATAAATCAAAACTCCCACTTATAAGTAGGGTATAAAAATGCTTAAAGAAATAAATATAACATAAACAATAAATAATGATTAAATAATATAAAACATAGATTCTTACCTTTTAATAACCTTATTATCATGCCAAGAGTTTCACTTTATCATCTCAACTTTAGGAAGTTAGCTATTCATTATTCAAAGTGTAAAACTTTGAATATGAAATTAACATGCTAATTATATTTAAATAAAGAAATAAAGGAAAAATATAGAGAGAAATATTATAAACTCAAAGGTTTATTCATAGAATGAGATATATCTCAATACATTACAATGCACCCCTATTTATAGCCAAATTTGGGGAGACAACCACAAATAAAATATTATTTTTTACACATAACTCTTCATTGGTGTTCCAAGAAATTAATATTATATTACACATCACTTTTGAAAATCTTCTTCTCCGAATTTGCTTCTTCACATAAAAAGAAACATGTGGATAATTGAGTTGTCTAGTTGTGGTATTTTTTTCAGAATATTTGACCAAGTAATTTGAGAGATATGGTCAAAATACTAGAGCATGGTAAAACTGCCACTCCTTTGGTAACTTTCTCTGTTGCTTAATTTGATCCCAATTGTGAGAGGATTTTTATCTCATGCTTGTCAACAATATTGTAGATATTATAATCAACTTTCTACAGGTCCAAGAATCATCTTAATCCCATTTGCAACCCCGAGGTTATTCTTGTTTTATCGAACCTGTAAAAAATAATAAAAACTTATAATTACACACAACTTATATTTTATACAATTTATTATAAAACATGTAATATTTAAACATTTAATAAAACAAAAACTATATATTTATATTATAAAACATTAAATTAATGTACAATTTTTTTATCTTTATCACACTCCCCAACCAGCTTATTGCTAGTCCCTAGAAATTTAAGCGTTAATAGCAATACAAAACATATTGATTAATTTAAATAGAAATGTAATCAAAACTATCTAAGTGTTAAAATTAAATTTGAAAATTTTCAAAGTTATATCAAGATCATCATAATTATAATATGTGAAATAATTTGAGATGATCAATTCAAAGCTTATTTCAGGTAGTTAAATGTATACGGCCTTCAGAAATTCCTAGTAAGAGTCTCAACTCCATATCCTCACAGGTTAATAAATGTTTCAAATTTATGGTAACGATTTCTCTCATGGAGTTGGAATACAGATAAATGCTCAAGGAAATGGTTTACAGAATGCAGACAGACAAACGAGCCAAACTAATCAAAAGATAGAAAATCCATTGATTCAAAATCTAGTTGTTCTTATTATATATTTTTTTTCCTGATAATTTTTATTTTTTTTTTTTTCCATAACATCATGGAATCAGACTAAGTTTATGCTTCTTGACCACATATTTATTTAATTTGTACAATAATTTTCTCTCTCTGTTTTTTTTTATGAGAGATATTTGGGTCGTAGCATATAACTTAAAAATTACATAGATCTTCAATATCTTTTGTTTTTCTCCTCTTTTTTTTTCAGGAAATATCATTTTTTTTTCAAAATAAGAACTCAAGATCTAAACAATAGATAGTCTCTCTCATGATCAATAAAGGCTCGAAAGCTGTTTTCTCAGTCCTCTCCACTCACTCACAAAATATGTGTGAGTTTAAAATTTTAGACACTCTTATAAGGTATATCTTGGGCCATATACTTTAATACCTAATTTTATCACAATGGTTAATCACTCAAAAAGATTTCATAAATCATATTTTTATATTGATCAGAATATTAAAAATGACCTTTTTTCAAATAAAAATTTAAACATTCTTAAATAGATTAATACATGTTCTAATTTAAATCTTTAAAATATGTAAAGTATGACATTTTTGCAAAAATTACTAAGGTACAAACAATAAACATGGTTTTATTTTAAATTTTTTTTAAAAAAAAATTTGTTCTCCCCCCAATCAGAATATGACATTGTCCCTAATGTCAAAATAGCTATTAATAAAGAGTACATAATGAAAGAGATATCACCTGGAATTTTATTGAAGATAACAAACTGAAACAAACGCAAACCAATCCACGACTTTTAAATCAATGATCCAACTTTCTTTTCTTACTGCTTGATTGCGACCAATTGATCTTTGTTATCATCGGATCAGGCTTATGAACAAAAGCTTCCAAATCATCAATTAATTGGTCGGCAGTCGAAGCACAAATGAGCATCCGTCGTGAATTTTCTGAAATGAAATTCTGTTCCACAGCTTTATCAAGAAATGTCAACAAACTGTCATAATAATTATTGATATTCAACAAGCCCATAGGTTTATTATGGATATTAAGTCTTGCCCAAGAAACAATGTGAAAAATTTCTTCTAATGTACCAAAACCACCTGGTAGTGCGATAAAAGCATCAGAATTTTCAATAATTTGAGTGATTCTTTCATACATAGAAGAAACTTTTAATTCCTCCACAATCGTAACACCTGTAATATTTCCTTCAGCTAAAGCTGTAGGAATAATACCCAAAACCTGACTACCTCCAAGATGAGCAGATGTTGAAACAGATCCCATTAACTCAATATTACCTCCCCCATATACCAAGTGAATTTTTCTCTCAGCCAATATCTTTCAAAGATTATTCGCTGCTTCTACAAACACTTCATTTTTTCCAGGACTCGACCCACAAAATACACAAATATTTTTCAATGTTTGTGCAGAGGATCCAGCCATGTTTTTACTTTCTTTTTTTTTTTCTGCGAAAATAGAGAGAAAGATGAGAGATTTTATAGGGGTAATATGTTATCATGACAAAACTATGGGTCACAGCTGTAAGCAGAATAAATAGTAAAAACAATAATGACACACATGCATATAAACAATAGTGTGATTGTGGCTCACAATTTTCCTCTGGTTTTACGTGCAGAAACGGCTTCAACACCTTCTATAAGTCGAGGACATGCTTCCCATCCAATTTTCTTATAAATTGGCAAACAGGGTCTTTTTTAGTCTGATTCTCAAGACTATGACGATCATCTTGAAATTGTTTCCATAAACGGAGAAGTTCAATATGCACATGTCCACTAGAATGCGTCTCAAGAGTCAATAAGATGTTATCTAAAGACTCCTTACTCAGCCCATTCTTAATGAAACCAATTTTATCTTCTCTGTTATTGGAAACACATCCCAAATATCTGCATCGTTTGTCACAAGTCCATCTCGCACACTTATGACAAACCCCTAAACTTTTGGCCCTTCGTTTTTTCGCATAAATGCTTTTTCCTAATCCAGGAAAATACCGAATTAGCAATGATTGTGGAACTTCTCCTCCTAATCGGACCTTAGCTTCAATTACAAGACGAATATCTTCTGGAATTCCTTTTTGCATTAGCAATCTCAATCTTTCACACCTTCCTGTATAAATTTTTCTTAGAACACTTTCAGAAACAGAGGGAAAATATTTACAAATTTTTGAGAGAATTTCATCCATTTTGAAAAGAAAAGAAATGATTTTTTTTTATTTTTGTATCAGCAATTGTGGGAAACTGATTTAACCGACTATGAGAGTCACGGAGTACCGTTATCCGCCATTTAACCGGGAAAATAAAAAGATTAAGGAAACCTGAAATAAAAACAAACAAAATTAAATGCAACATAAAAATTTAAGGATCAGAAAGAGAAATAAACTCTTCTTGCAAGATTTCATTTTCCAAAAATGGTTTAAGCCTTTGTCCATTCACTTTAAAAACATCACCATTTTTAGGATTTTCAATATCCACAGCTCCATAATGATACACATGCTTTACAACATATGGGCCTGTCCATCTTGATCGTAATTTTCCCAGAAATATGTGAAGTCGAGAATTATAAAGCAAAACTTTTTTACCAATTTCAAAAGATTTTCTAAGAATTGTTTTATCATGAAATGATTTGATTTTTGCTTTATAAATCCTTGAATTCTCATACGCATCATTTCTGAGTTCATCAAGTTCATTAAGTTGTAATTTACGCAATTTGTTGGCATCATCCATGCTTGAATTTAAAGTTTTGATCGCCCAATAAGCTTTATGTTCCAATTCTACAGGCAAATGACAATATTTTCCATAAACCAACCTATAGGGAGACATATTCAATGATGTTTTAAAAGCTGTTCGATATACCCAAAGTGCATCATTAAGTCGCAGAGACCAATCTTTTCTATTTGAGTTAACAGTTTTTTCTAAAATTTACTTTATCTCCCTATTAGCTAATTCAACTTGTCCATTTGTTTGAGGATGATAAGGAGTAGTTACTTTGTGAGTAATACCATATTTTTTCATTAATGAAGCAAATGGTTTATTAACAAAGTGAGTTCCCCCATCACTTATCATAGCTCGAGGAATTCCGAATCTACTAAAAATATTTTCTTTTAAAAATTTGATGACGATTTTATGATCATTAGTTCGACATGGAATTGCCTCTATCCATTTGGAAACATAATCAACTGCAACTAAAATATACAAGTATCCAAACGACGGTTATTAAAAGGTCCCATAAAATCAATTCCCCAACAGTCAAATATTTCAATTTCAATGATAGGATTTAAAGGCATCATGTTTCTTTTTGAAATTGCACCCAATTTTTGACAATTTTCACAGATCTTGCAGATTTCGTGGGTGTCTTTAAACAAAGTGGGCCAATAAAATCCACACTGCAAGATTTTTGCAGCTGTTTTCTTTGAAGAAAAATGTCCTCCGCATGCTTCTGAATGACAAAATTTAATGACAATACTTACCTCATTGTCGGGTATGCAACGTCGAAAAATTTGATCTGGACAGTACTTGAACAGATACGGATCATCCCAATAAAAGTTTTTTACCTCATTCAAAAATTTTCTCTTATCTTGGGAACTCCATTGCGGTGGCATTTTTCCTGTCACAAGAAAATTTATTATATTAGCAAACCAAGGTGTAGTAGTAACTGAAAATAGATGTTCATCAGGAAAATTATCGTTAATTGGTGTCATTTCACAAGATGATCCTGTTACTAGTCTCGATAACTGATCGGATACGACATTCTCGGTTCCTTTTTTATCTTTGATCACAATGTCAAATTCTTGGAGCAACAAAATCCATCGTATCAGTTGTGGCTTAGCATCCTGTTTGGTCAAAAAATATCTAACAGCAGAATGATCAGTAAACACAATAGTCGTTGATCCAATCAAATAAGAACGAAATTGTAAAGACCCGAAAATATTTGCTTTGAAAATTTACGGAAAATTAAAATTTTTCTTTTAAAAGAACTTAAATGGTCTCATTCATAAAATCGACTGATGAATCAAGTTCAATGCTTAAAATAATAGCAGCGGAAAAATAAAGTTTGCCAACAACAACAATTTAAAATTTATCCAACGACTGATAAAATTGTTTGCGGAAAAATAACAACTGCTGCACTGAGGTCCTCGGGTGCCACTACTGCCGACCCAAGATGGCTCACTGGTCCCCGCTGATGCGAACGTGGACGTCCCAAGGAAAGCATGGGATCCTTTGCAGTTGCCGGAGGGACCAATCACGAGGGGTCGACTAAAGAGATTCAAGGAGGCGCTACAAGGAGTCATGAGCAAGCCGGAAGAGGTCGTGATGCATGGGAGTACGTTTGGAGGCCAACGGAAAGTCATTCAAGCATTGATGTTGCTGACCGAGTCTGGACGGACCTGTACACGGACCTGCACACGGGGTCCGTGTCCTTTACAAGCTGGGATGAGTTTTTACAGTGGCTGCACGGACCTGGAGACGGACCCAGGCACGGGGTCCGTGCCCTATACATTTGGCGAATACAGTGCCTACACAGACCCGTACACGGAGGTGAGCACGGGGTCCGTGTCCCTTGATCCCGATTGAAGAGTTTTACAGTATGTACACGGACCCAGACACGGAGGTCTGCACGGGGTCCGTGCCTAGCGTTTTCTGCGCGGATTTGTTTCCTTTTCTTAAGTTTTATTATTTTGGGAGACTAGATTTTTGATATCTTTTGATATATAGACTATGTTGGACGAATTTTAAAATACAATACACATAATATTTTGAGTTTATCAAACTTGTGAGAATTTTCTCTCAACTTTTCAAAGCTTTTAGCTTTGTCAAATCAAATCAAACTTATCAAAGTTTTTAACTTTGTGGCGTTTGTCGGTCGTTGCTTGTGCGGATTGTCGTAGGCAAAGTTCTTCGAAGGTTCGTATAGTTTTCGATTGTTTATCCTCGTGTTTATTTGTTGCTAAACTCTTGCCAGTTTAGAGGTGAATATCCACAATATTTGAATCAAAAGATCGGGAAAACACACGGATCTTAATATCGTAATTGAATAGAGGGTGCGATTTATTTTCAATCGTGTTTGCTATTTATTCGTATCAAGATTCACGTCATTTGGTATCAGAGCCCAGGTTTATTGAATTCAAGTTAGTTATCTTGTTCTTAAATTGCAGATCTGTATTATTTCTTCGTTTATTTTCAGATCTGTTTTGTTCTATCGTTCTTCGTAAATTTTTTCGTGAATCTGTGATTCTCGAAATTTGTTGGTGACTTTTTTTTTGGGGATTTCGAGTAGTACTCAAGCAAAAAAAAAAAAAAAAAAGAGTACAAAAATTCCGAAAATTCACCATTATTTCTTTTTGATATCTTGTTCTATTTTCTTTAGAGAGTCATATTTAATTGTCTCTCACAGTAAAAAAAAAAAGATCATATTCGAATTTCTTGTCTACACAGTCCAAGTGAGTCGGTCGCATTTGTTCACAAGTTTGAACCTTGATTGTTTGATATCCCAAATACAAAGCTTGAGCACACTTTTGAGAGTACTATCAAATTCGAGTGGAAACATTTGAGTGTGAGTGTTATTTTTTTTGGAGTGACTAGTGAGTATTTGTTGTGAGCAAAAAAATAAGAGAGGAGAGACGAGTGAATTTCTTTGGAGTGACCGGTGAGCTTTTGGGTGAGGAGTTATTTGTTTTCTACTAACATTTTCTTGCAGGTACAATTCTAAGAATTAGATGGAGAAGGAGGTAGGAGATAGTTCGAACCCGAGGTCATCTAAGTTTCCACTGGAGGCGTTGTTTGGGGATTTTAGTAGGATGATGACGACCCAAATGGAGTCGTTGCATGAGAGGTTGGGTAAACTTGAGGTTAGTGTCAGTGGGGGTAAACCTAAGCCTAGGGATTTGGGTAGAGATGACGAGGAGTATGATCTCGGAGGAGGCGATGAGAGTCAAAATGAGAATTGGGGTAGGAATGAAAGAGATAGAGGATTTGGGAGAGGAAGAAGAGAAGCTATGAGGGGTAGGTATGAGGAGACTAGGGAAGATGGTCACATGGGTAGCATTAAGATGAAAATCCCTTCATTCCATGGGAAATATGACCTGGAGGCGTACCTAGAATGGGAAAAGAGGGTAGAGTTTGTATTTGCATGTCACCACTACTCCGAACAAAAGAAGGTGAGGTTGGCGGTGGTTAAATTTTTAGACTATGCTCTCATTTGGTGGGATCAATTAGTGACCACTAAAAGAAAGTATAATGAGAGACCCATTGAATCTTGGGATGAGATGAAGAGTGTAATGAGGAAGAGGTTTGTGCCTAACCACTATTATAGGGAGATGTTTAAGAGGTTACAAACTTTGAGGCAAGGGTTGAAGAGTGTTGAGGACTACTATAAGGAGATGGAAGTACTCATGATTAGGGCAAATACTGAGGAGGATAATGAAGCAACTATGGCTCGTTTTCTTTGTGGTTTGAACAGGGAGATTCATGATCAAGTGGAGCTTCGGCACTACTTAGATCTAGACGAGATGGTGCAAATGGCCATTAAAGTGGAGCAACAACTCAAGAGGCGAGGAGTTGGCCGCACTAATCAAACCGGAGGTGCATCTTCTTCGTGGCGACCAAATGCGGCCAAGCGAGATGATAGCAAAGTGGTGGCCAAGCCTAAGTTTGAACCAAAGCAAGAGGCACCTAGACATGGAGTACAAGGTAAATCTGAAATTCCTACTACTCGTTCTAGAGATACAAAATGTTTTAGATGTCAAGGGTTGGGCCATATTGCTAGTGAGTGTCCTAATAAGAGAGTCATGTTTTTGAATGATTATGGTGAATTTGAGTCTCAAAGTGAGGGGGATGGCGAGGGCAGTGATGATGATATGCCGGAGTTGGAGGATCCCGATGAGGGATATGGGGCGGTTGTAGGAGAAGCTCTAGTGACTAGGCGAATCATGAGTGCCCAAGTCAAGGATGAGGAGATTAACCAAAGGGAGAACTTGTTTCACACTAGATGTTTTGTGAGTGGTAAGGTGTGCAATGTAATCATAGATGGGGGAAGTTGCACCAATGTGGCTAGCATTGAGATGGTTGAGAAATTGGGATTGCCTACAATAAAACATCCTCAACCATATAAGCTTCAATGGTTGAACGATTGTGCAGAGGTGAGAGTGAATAGGCAAGTTCTAGTGTCCTTTTCAATTGGGCAGTATGTGGATGAAGTTTTGTGTGACATGGTACCTATGCATGCTTGTCATATATTGTTGGGTAGGCCATGGCAATTTGATAGACGAGTGACTCACGATGGGTTCAAAAATAAGTACTCGTTTGTCTTGAAAAAAGAAACTGTTGTCTTACTCCCATTGTCCCCAAAGCAAGTATTGGAGGACCACTTGAAAAAAAAGAAGAGAGATGAGGCCGAAAAAAAGAGTGAATTAAAAAGTGAGATGGCCTCTGAAAATAAAATTGAAGTGGCTGAAAAAAAGAGAGTTGAAAAGAGTGAGATAGCCACACAAACAAAAAAAGAGAGGAAAGAAATCGAGGGGAAAGAAAAAGAGAGGAAAGAGGCCAAAAAGAATTCTTACATGGCCCAAAAAGGTGAGATAAAACACTTGTTGCACACACATGAACCACTTGTGTTAATTCTTTACAAGGAGATCCTCCTTAACACAAGTGATATAGCCGGATCCCTTCCGAGCATTGTTGTTTCATTATTGCAGGAATTTGACGATGTATTTTCCGGAGGAGCTACCTCAAGGCTTACCACCATTGAGGGGAATTGAGCACCAAATTGATTTGGTGCCCGGGAGTGCCTTGCCGAACCTTCCAGCTTATAGGAGCAATCCGGAGGAGACTAAGGAGCTACAAAGGCAGGTAAGTGAGTTATTAGATAAAGGTTATGTGCGTGAGTCCATGTCACCTTGTGCGGTGCCTGTTTTGCTAGTCCCTAAGAAAGATGGCTCATGGCGTATGTGTGTCGACTGTAGAGCAATCAATAACATAACCATTAAGTATAGGCATCCCATACCTAGACTAGATGATATGTTAGATGAATTGCATGGGTCTTCCATCTTTAGCAAAATTGACTTAAGAAGTGGCTACCATCAAATTAGAATGAGGCAAGGTGATGAGTGGAAAACTGCTTTTAAAACTAAGTATGGGTTGTATGAGTGGATGGTTATGCCCTTTGGTTTAACTAATGCACCTAGCACCTTTATGAGGTTAATGAATCATGTCTTGCGTGCACATATAGGTAAATTTGTCGTGGTTTACTTTGATGATATCCTAGTGTATAGCAAGAATCTTGAAGAGCATGTTAAACACTTGAAACTTGTGCTAATCACATTAAGGGCTGAAAATTTGTATGCTAACTTAAAGAAGTGTGATTTTTGTACAAACAAACTTGTGTTTCTTGGTTTCGTTGTGAGTTCACAAGGGATACAAGTGGATGAAGACAAGGTAAGTGCTATTCGAGCCATCGCCTACTACTGTTGGTCAAGTCCGAAGCTTTCATGGTCTTGCAAGCTTCTATAGGAGGTTTGTAAGGGATTTTAGGACATTGGCGGCACCGATGACGGCAGTCATCAAGAAGAACGTTCCATTCTGTTGGGGCGAGGAGCAAGAGAAGTCTTTTAATATTATCAAGCAAAAATTAATTAATGCTCCTTTACTTGTCTTACCTAATTTTTCTAATACGTTTGAAATTGAATGTGATGCATCAGGTGTAGGTATTGGAGGAGTGTTAATGCAAGGAGGGAGGCCGGTGTCGTACTTTAGTGAGAAGCTCAATGGGGCAGCGCTGAACTATCCCACGTATGACAAGGAGTTCTATGCACTTGTGAGGACTCTTGAGACGTGGCAGCACTACTTGAGGCCTAAAGAGTTTGTGATTCATACGGATCATGAGTCTCTAAAGCACCTCAAGGGGCAACAAAAGCTGAACAAGCGGCATGCTAAGTGGGTGGCCTTCATAGAGACATTCCCCTACATGATCAAGTATAAGCAAGGTAAGGAAAATGTAGTGGCCGACGCACTATCACGGAGGTATGTACTTTTCTCTACTTTGGAATCTAAAATATTGGGGTTTGAACTTGTTAAAGAGTTGTATGTGCTAGATGATGATTTTAAGGAAGTGTTTGAAACTTGTATGCATGGTCCACATGATAAATTTTACTTGCATAAAGGTTTCTTGTTTAGAGAGGATAGATTGTGCATTCCCAAGTCATCAATTCGTGAATTACTTGTTAGGGAAGCACATGGGGGTGGCCTAATGGGACACTTTGGGGTGGCTAAGACTTTAAGTGCATTACATGAACATTTCTATTGGCCACACATGAAGCGTGATTTTGAGCGTATTTGTGAGAAGTGCATAACTTGTAGACAAGCTAAGTCTAGGACACTACCACATGGATTATATACACCACTTCCCGTCCCTAGTGAACCTTGGGTTGATATCTCTATGGACTTTGTTTTGGGATTACCTAGGACAAAGAAGGGGAGGGACTCTATATTTGTTGTTGTGGATAGGTTTTCTAAAATGGCACACTTTATTGCTTGTCACAAGACGGATGATGCATCTAACATGGCGGACCTATTCTTTAGAGAAGTCGTTAGGCTGCATGGCATACCTAGGACCATTGTGTCGGACCGTGATGTTAAATTCGTAAGTTACTTTTGGAAAACACTGTGGGCTAAACTTGGCACTAAATTACTGTTTTCTACGACCTGTCATCCTCAAACTGATGGTCAAAATGAGGTAGTTAATAGGACGTTAGGAACTTTATTACGTGCTATTCTCAAAAAGAACTTAAAGAATTGAGAGAATTGCTTGCCATTTGTTGAATTTTCTTATAATCGTTGTGTGCACTCTACTACTAGCTATTCACCATTTGAGATTGTATATGGTTTTAATCCTTTGACTCCGTTGGATTTGATGTCTTTACCTGTGAGTGAAAGGTTAAACTTAGACGGCAAAAAGAAGGCTGAATTCGTTAGGAGTTTGCATGAGAAGGTAAAAGCTAATATTGAGAAGCGAAATGAGCAATATGCTAAGCAAGCCAACAAAGGGAAAAAGAAGGTGGTATTCGAGAAGGGCGATTGGGTGTGGCTACACTTGAGGAAGGAGAGGTTTCCGGAGAAGCGACGCTCAAAGCTACTACCTAGGGGCGATGGACCATTCCAAGTTCTTGAGAGGATCAATGACAATGCCTACAAACTCGACTTGCCGGGTGAGTATAATGTTAGTTCTACTTTTAATGTTAGTGACTTGTCGTTGTTTGATGTAGGTGACGAGCAAGATTTGAGGACAAATCCTTCTCAAGAAGGGGAGGATGATGCGAACGTGGACGTCCCAAGGAAAGCATGGGATCCTTTGCAGTTGTCGGAGGGACCAATCACGAGGGGTCGACTAAAGAGATTCAAGGAGGCGCTACAAGGAGTCATGAGCAAGCCGGAAGAGGTCGTGATGCATGGGAGTACGTTTGGAGGCCAACGGAAAGTCATTCAAGCATTGATGTTGCTGACCGAGTCTGGACGGACCTGTACACGGACCTGCACACGGGGTCCGTGTCCTTTACAAGCTGGGATGAGTTTTTACAGTGGCTGCACGGACCTGGAGACGGACCCAGGCACGGGGTCCGTGCCCTATAAATTTGGCGAATACAGTGCCTACACGGACCCGTACACGGAGGTGAGCACGGGGTCCGTTTCCCTTGATCCCGATTGAAGAGTTTTACAGTATGTACATGGACCCAGACACGGAGGTCTGCACGGGGTCCGTGCCTAGCGTTTTCTGCGCGGATTTGTTTCCTTTTCTAGAGTTTTATTATTTTGGGAGACTAGATTTTTGATATCTTTTGATATATAGACTATGTTGAACGAATTTTAAAATACAATACCCATAATATTTTGAGTTTATCAAACTTGTGAGAATTTTCTCTCAACTTTTCAAAGTTTTTAGCTTTGTCAAATCAAATCAAACTTATCAAAGTTTTTAACTTTGTGGCGTTTGTCGATCGTTGCTTGTGCGGATTGTCGTAGGCAAAGTTCTTCGAAGGTTCGTATAGTTTTCGATTGTTTATCCTCGTGTTTATTTGTTGCTAAACTCTTCTAGTTTAGAGGTGAATATCACACAATACTTGAATCAAAAGATCGGGAAAACACACGGATCTTAATATCGTAATTGAATAGAGGGTGCGATTTATTTTCAATCGTGTTTGCTATTTATTCGTATCAAGATTCACGTCACCCGCCCTCGGCCCTGGCCTCATCAGTACCTACAACAATCAAGTCTAGTGAGCCTAAAGACTCAGCATGAATATATCGCAGGTAAGGAGTAAAATCTGAAGTAAAATATGCATGGGATAAAATATCATGTCATGAGGCATGCTGAAAATAATCTGTACTGAGCAATTATAATACGTGCATAACTGAACTGAAAATCACAGTAAAAATATTTGCTCCTTGGAGCCCTGTACTGAAATAACTGGTAAAATTTTCTGTTGAGATTATGGTCTACGCCTGTGGCCCCTGCACTAAGCTGAACTGGTCGGTAACTGGCTACCGGGGAGTATAAAACTGAACTGAGCTGGCCGGTCACTGGCGACCGGGTGGTACCAAACTGAACTGATCGGTCACTGGCGACCGAATAAAATAATGCTCCCATCATAGTGAATTGACCACAAGCAATATCGCATAAATCTCAAAATAAGTATTTTCTATTTTCACGCACGTAAAATAATTAACTGTCATAATGCAAATATCCTGTGTATTTTACCAACTGGATTGGATTGGATCGTCCCCAGGCTCGCTGCAACCTAACTGCCATGAAAAATATGCAATAGCTTAAACTTGACCAACTATGCAATTTACGTTCAAAAAGTGCGACTCTGACGCCTAATGACTTCGTATTTAATCATGACTCCGAACCAACCTTAACCGACACTGAACCGACATATAGTCATGATTAAAATACGCTTAAAATACTGAAATAATGCTCCTATAATGATGAGGGTCGAAATCTAGGTGAAATGGAGGTCAAAACATGAAACGCTCTTTCGAGAGTCAATTTGACACATCGCACCGTAAATTCTCCTATGACCTCAAAAATGATCCGAATCACAAACGGTCAAAAACACGACCTTCCTCACTCAATGGGGCACTGTCCAATCCAAGGCCATAGGCTAAAAGCCGACCGAGAACTCGAACGAGCCACCGAACCGACACAGCAACTTGCTGTAAAATTCCAGCAACGGTACAATCGTGTAACTTGTGTTGTTTTCGAGACTACCGGCCATTGGGGGCATGAACCACCGACCAGAGGCTCTTACCAACATCCCAAGGAGTGATTTGAACCATGGCTAAGGGTCCTAGGCCAGCCACAATCCGCATCACACCATAACTCAACCGAAACTCCAACCGAGAAACAACGTGCATGCGTGTGTAGTGTTTTGCTTAGATCGATGTCTTGCGTCATTCCAGTGGCCATTTGATTGACCATGGCACGCTCTAGACATATAGGGGCATGGTATGAACCGTGGCTAAGGGCTATAGGCCAACCAAGATCCATACCAAGCAACCAAAACCAAAATACATATGCTGAAATGGGAAGTGGCCGAAGGGACATAGGGGACTGTTGTGATGTTTTTATTAAAAACCGAGGAGCCATGGACCAAGCCACCAAAAGGGCAACTTAGTCACGTATTAGAAATGCTAGGAGAGTGATCTAACCATGGCTATAGGCCCTTGGTGCAGTCAAGATTAGATCCTTCCTCCTTGCCAACAAATCTGAAATTCGAAACTCATAATGGACCAAATGAGAAGTTGTTGTCCATTTCTGAATTTCCAGCAACCAGGGGCTTGAACGAACGGACCAATCTGATCCTAATGCATCCTATTACATGTAATTATGTCACCTTGGGAGCCTGGAGTCGAACCAATCACCTGAAACTCACAAACCAAGAAAAACGTGAAGCTTGCCAAGAAATATCAAAAATTCTGCATGTGTTGTTTTCAAAAGTTTTGACATGGATCTCGATTTTTGCTTGAATAAACATGATCATGTACTGAAAAATAAATGATAATATTACTTGATTGAGGTTTGAAAGAATCTAGACATGACTTGTTATCGTTTGAAATAGAAACGAAAAGAAGAGACGAGATGGCGCGGAGGAGACGGAGTGGCTTCCTTTTCTTTCTTACTTGGCTCTCGATTTTCTCTCTATTATTTCTAGCTATGCCTCACGGTTTTCTAATCTGAAATGGGTCTGCATTTTCGAAATGGTGGAGGGGAGAAATGATCGTTATGAAGGTGAAGAGAAGGGTGCACAATAATAGGATCATATCAAGACTAAGTCTTCTCATTTGAATTTTGAATTCTTGTTGCTATCAAATATTGGTGGGGGGAAATATTAGAGGTGCATGGCCGATTCTTGCATGTAGAACCCGTGAATCAGTCTACGTATAAGCCATGCATAATTCTAGATTTTTTAAATTTATTTGACTTCATTGCATAATTATTTTAAATGCATTTATTTGAAGTTAATTATTCATTATTTCAGTTCAGTAGTTGATTTTTAGCATTTCAGTTATTTCAGTGAGGCCGGACCGGAGTTGGAGTTTGAGATAGAATTTAAGATTCGAGAAATATTTGTGGGAGTTAATTTAGCTAGCAAGTGAGTCCATTTAAGTTTAAAATGGAGGTTTGAGGATTTAATTTAATTATTTGAGGTGATTAAGAAATGAACTCATTTAAGTTATTTAATTAAGGGGTTAGCTCACTAAATTAATTAAATGATTAGTAAGGCTTTCAAGGATTATTAGTTGACTAGATAACCAACACTTCCCACTCATTTTATTAGTAGATATTCGGCCACCCCATAGTGCTAGGCAATGCATTTGCCAACTCATCAAACTTTAACCCATTCTTGATTAGTTTAAGATGTTAAGTTTTTTTTTAATTATTTTGTTCCACCTTAATTAATTAATGTTAGAGCACTATCCTAACCCTTGATTGGCAGGATAAAATCGGCCACTATACTCTAGAATCACCCAAGGAATCATTTGATAGCAATTCAAATTCAAAATTCAAATGCATGAAGACTTGGTTTTGATATGATCCTTATATCTTGCACCATCCTCCTCACCCCTCATAACCACTCCATCACACTCCCTCCCCACCGAAATCAGACCCTTTTTCAGTAGAAAAACGTGAGTAATAGCTAGGGAGAAAGGGAGAAAAAAATCGAGAGCTAGTGAGCAAAAAAGAGAAGCGCTTCACTCTTCCGCGTCGCGTCGTCGTTGTTTCTTTTCGTTTCTATTTCAAACGAATCCAAGGCATGTATATACTTTTTCTAAACCTCAATCAAGTCATATTAGCAAGTATTTTTCAGTACATGATCAGATTTCATCATGCTAAATGTAATAGCCGAGCCCGGTGTACGGTACGGTTTAAGCTTTATGTGTTTATTGGGTTTTATGATTTAGATGATTTGAGTTGTGTTATGGGCTATAGTTTAGTTGGTATTATTGTTTGTGGCTTGGTTGTTGTATTAGATGTTGTTGGTTGCGTCGTTTCAGCGTTGCGGATTGATTTTAGTTGCTTTGGATTGTTTCTTGGCCGAAAGGATACCGCACCCGCACTCTTGCAAGGACCGTACCCGCGGTCATTTATGTTGGATTTTGTGGTTTTTGCCGTGTGGAAACCGCACCCGCGGTAGTGTTGAGACCGCACCCGCGGTGGTGACCGCACCCGCGGTAATTGCAGCACCGCACCCGCGGTCATCGTGCATGGATTTTATTTTGTTGTGCCGTGAGCTAGGCGCACTCGCGGTATTAGTATCAGCGCACCCGCGGTCTAGGTATGGGCGAGTTTTTAAGTTACTTTTTGTAGTTGTTGGCCATACCTTATCCTTTCATTTCCTCCATTTTTCGAGATTTCCTCTCTAGAACAAGGGTTTTCTTCCATTTCAATTGCTTCCTACCTTTGATTCTTGGATTTGTTTGGATTTCCGAGTTGAGATCAAGCTTCTTCGTGGTGAGAGGAAGCTAAGGTAAGTTTTTGGTTGAGTTCTATCATGGTGTTGGAAATGAGATGCTATAGGTTGATGTTGTTGTTGGTTTAATGGATTATTTGACTTGTATTTTTGGATATAGAGTTGATATTGGTGTTATTTATGGATTATTGTTGTAGGTGGTGTACCAAGAGTATAGTTTGGAGGTCTTCTATTGGTTTGTAAGTGGAATTTCATTCCTTTGCTCACATGATGTTATATGTATTGTATTTCAAAGGTTTCAAAGTGTTATTCCCTTCAATTGATCCATTGTTATGTATTGATTCCATTGATTATCTATTGGAGGCATTGTATGTCTCATTTATTGAAAAGGGAATACAAGAGAAAAGATATAGTTTCCAAAGTGATTGTCTAAATGCTATTGAGAATTCAAATGTTTTATTGGATTGATTGAATCATAGTCAGAGCATTGCATGCAATTAGTTGATCAACGCCCATAGGCTTATATCCCTCAGAGTTATCGGTTTTTAATCGATTTGGGATACGAGCACCACAGTCAGAGATACTATTGATATCAATCCAACCAGAGAAAAGAGAATACCATTCTATTGCTATGTTATTGCTACAGTTATTGCTATAGTATTCATGTTTCAGAGTTTATGGTATTTATGATTTCAAGTCATGTTTTACAGAGTATACTATGTATCATTGCTATGTAGAGTTCCACTTGCTGAGTTTTTATACTCATTTCAGTTATTTTCATGTGATGCAGATAAGAGCGACAGACCAGGACGTTGACTGTGGTCAGAGGTCATATGCATACGAAGATTGGAAGGATGATGTTTTTGCTAGTATTTTTGGGACATGATCATAGGAATGATTGTTTTGTATTTTTGTTAAATCATTTGAATGATCATGTTTATATTTTGTAAACATTTTTATGAAATGTATTTTGAAACTCCTTCCAGTGTAAGAAAATTTTAAATTCCGCTGTATTATTTTATTGTTACGGGTCAGGGTGTCACATTTAGTGGTATCAGAGCACCGGTTCTTCGGACCAATGCATATGACTTCGTCTACTTTCAACTGTCCGGGTATGTTTTCTTTGCATCTATTTATTCATTGTTATCTATTGATTGGTGTCTTGTGAGCAATTGTAGAGTATGCCACCTAAGAGGAAAGCAGTAGAGGGTGAGGATAGTTCTTCCTCTAGAGTTGTCGATGAGTTCGGCAAGTTGCTTAAGGAGCAGGCTAAAGTTCATAGTGAGCAGATTCAGCAGCTGCTTCGATTGCAAGGAACAGGACAGGGTAGAGGCCAAGGTAGAGTTCCAGTAGCTCAGGCAGTTGGCACTGATGCCATCTTTTCTGCTTTCAAAAGGATGGATCCACCGGAATTCGCAGGTAGCACTGATCCGTTAGTGGCTGTCGAGTGGGTCAAGGCGCTTGAAGCTATATTCGATCATCTCCAGTACGAGGACAAAGACAGGATCAGTTGTGCAGTTTTCATGTTGGTTAAAGCTGCTCGCATATGGTGGAATGCAACCAAGGTTGGAGTTGACGTCTCGACACTGAAGTGGTCAGAGTTTACAGATTTGTTCTACGACAAGTACTTTCTCGATGCACTTAGAGCGAGGAAGGTTACGGAGTTCTTGGAGCTTCGACAGGGGAGCTTGGATGTCGATGAGTATATTCTCAAGTTTGAGGAGGGTTGCTTGTTTGCTCCTTACATTGCTTCCAATGACAAAGATAAAGGCGCTCATTTCATTCGAGACCTTAGAGCTGAGATTTGTCGTGATATCAATATGTCCAAGGCTGTTACTTTCAAGGAGATTGTGTCCAAGGCATTGTTGGCCGAACAGGATGAGAAGGACATCACCAGAGAGAGGCAGGAGAGGCACCAAGCTGTTGTTCAGAGAGGCCAGGGCTCGAATCAGAGGGGCAGGGATCGTTTCAAGGGCAAGGGCAAGATGGAGTCGAGTCCTAGACCACCGCCAGTTCCAGTTGATCCCGAGAAGCCACTGTGTCCAAAGTGTGGCAAGCATCATCGAGGAGAGTTCAGATTTGGCACTCATTCTTGCTATCGTTGTGGCACGACAGGCCACGTTGCCAGAGATTGTCCACGAGGAGCTAGCCAAGGGAAGGTGCAGGGTCGTATCTTTACGATGACCAAGGAAGCTATTAATCATGATTCTTCATTGATCTCTAGTACTATTTAGATTTCAGGCAGAGTAGCTACGACTTTGATAGATACTGGTGCTACTCATTCTTTTATGTCTGAATTGGTTTTGAGATCTTTGGGTATAGTTCCTTCTGTTCTTCCCCTCCAGCTTAGTGTTGTTTTGCCTTCGGGGGACGTGTTATGCCCGACATCGATTGTGTTTGCGTGCCCTGTTCGTATTGAAGAGCGAGTTGTCTTCGCTGATTTGATTGTTATCCCTATGGTTGCCTTTGATGTTATTCTTGGCATGGATTGGCTTTCGACTTACCGTGCAGTTATCGATTGTGTTGCTAAGAAGGTGACTTTTGCAGATGATGGCCAGGGAGGAGTTCTCGCCAGCACAGGTACTTCGCTGGTCCTTCCTTTTATTTCTTGTCTTGAGGCTGAGAAGTTGATGTGTAGAGGTTGTGATGTGTTTCTGGCTTCTATTGTGGATGTGGATAGACTGATTAAGTTGAATATAGATGATATCGATGTTGTGAGGGAGTTTGCTGATGTGTTTGAGGATGATGTTCCGGGTTTGCCGCCGGATAAGGATGTTGAGTTTTCGATCGATTTAGCTCCAGGTACGGTTCCTATTTCTAAGGCTCCGTACAGGATGGCCCCTACTGAGATGAAGGAGTTGAAGGCGCAGTTGCAGGATCTTTTAGACAAGGGTTTTATTCGTCCGAGTTCTTCGCCTTGGGGAGCTCCGGTTCTGTTTGTCAAGAAGAAGGATGGTTCTTTGCGACTGTGTATCGACTACAGGGAGCTTAACAAAGTGACTGTCAAGAATAAGTATCTGTTGCCACGGATAGATGATTTTTTTGATCAGCTCCATGGTGCTTCTGTATTCTTGAAGATTGATCTTCGGTCTGGCTACTATCAGTTGAAGGTTAGGGAGTCTGATATCCCTAAGACAGCGTTCCGGACCAGGTACGATCACTATGAGTTTATGGTTATGTCTTTTGGTTTGACCAATGCTCCTTCAGTCTTCATGGACTTGATGAACCGTGTGTTCAAGCCTTATCTGGATAGCTTCGTCATTGTCTTCATCGACGTCTTCATGGACTTGATGAACCGTGTGTTCAAGCCTTATCTGGATAGCTTCGTCATTGTCTTCATCGACGACATCTTGATCTATTCCAAGACCAGAGAGCTTCATTCTGAGCATCTCAGAGTTGTTCTTCAGTTGTTGCGAGAGAAGAGGCTGTTTGCCAAGTTGAAGAAGTGTGAGTTTTGGCTAGATCAGATTTCTTTTCTAGGCCATGTCGTTTCAAAGGATGGCATTGCTGTTGATCCATTGAAGATAGAGGCGATTCAGAATTGGCCTATTCCTACCACTGTGTCTGAGGTACGCAGTTTCCTTGGTTTGGCGGGTTATTATCGTCGTTTCATTTCAGATTTCTCCAAGATTGCCCTGCCATTGTCCAATTTGACGAGGAAGACTTTGAAGTTCGAATGGTCCATTGATTGCCATAGTGCATTTCAAGAGTTGAAGGATAGATTGACGACAGCTCCTGTTCTTTCATTGCCCAGTGGTTCTGAGGATTTTGTTGTCTTTACCGATGCGTCGAAGAAAGGCCTTGGTGCAGTGCCGATGTAGCGAGGTAAGGTCATTGCCTATGCTTCTCGCCAGTTGAAGGATTATGAGAAGAATTATCCGACGCACGATTTAGAGCTAGCAGTTGTGGTTTTCGCCCTGAAAATTTGGAGACATTACTTGTATGGCGAAAAGTGTGAGATCTTCACAGACCACAAGAGTTTGAAGTATCTGTTTTACCAGAAAGAGCTCAATATGCGACAGAGGAGGTGGTTAGAGCTTGTCAAAGATTATAATGTGACGATTAGTTACCACCCAGGGAAGGCGAATGTTGTGGCTGATGCTTTGAGCCGGAAGTCGAGTTCTTCTTTGAGTTCTTTGATTCAGAGGCCGTTGTTGATGGACTTGCATCGAGAGGATATTTCTTTGGTAGTTCCGGGAACCATTGCTCGCCTTTCAGCGTTGGTTATTCGGGCTACATTGACGGACAGGATCCGTAGAGAGCAGTCGACTAATGTTCAGTTGACAGAGTTGAGAGCTAGAGCAGAGGAGAGAGGGAACTCAGAGTTTGGTTCGAATGGTGATGGTTTGGTGACTTTCAGAGGCCGTATTTGTGTTCCTGTTGGCGATGATATTCGGCGGGATATCTTGGCAGAGGCTCATACCGCGCCATATTCGATTCATCCAGGCAGCACGAAGATTTATCAGGATCTTCGTCGACTCTACTGGTGGCCAGGTATGAAGAAAGATATTGCTATGTTCATTTCTCAGTGCCTTACTTGTCATCAGGTGAAGATTGAGAACCAGAGACCTGCTGGGACATTGTTGTCATTGTCGATTCCTCAGTGGAAGTGGGAGCATATTACGATGGATTTCGTGACTGGTCTTCCCAGGACGCAGAAGGGTTTTAACTCCATTTGGGTTATCGTTGATCGATTGACCAAGTCTGCGCACTTTCTTCCAGTCAAGACGACGTACTCCCTGAATCAGTATGCTGAGGAGTATGTAGCAGAGACTGTTAGACTTCACGGTGTCCCTGTGTCGATTGTGTCTGATCGTGACCCCAGGTTTACTTCAGAGTTTTGGAAGAGTTTGCATAGAGCTATGGGTTCGCGGTTAGCGTTCAGTACAGCTTATCACCCTCAGAGCGACGGTCAGTCAGAGAGAGTCATTCAGATTCTTGAGGATATGCTCAGAGCTTGTACTATCGATTATCCAGGTAGCTGGGATTCTAAATTGCCTCTTGTGGAGTTCACGTACAACAATAGATACCAATCGAGGAGCCATGGACCAAGCCACCAAAAGGGCGACTTAGTCACGTCTTAGACATGCTAGGGGAGTGATCTAACCATGGCTATAGGCCCTTGGGGCAGCCAAGATCAGATCCTTCCTCCTTGCCAACAAATCTGAAATTCGAAACTCATAATGGACCAAATGAGAAGTTGTTGTCCATTTCTGAATTTCCAGCAACCAGGGGCTTGAACGAACGGACCAATCTGATCCTAATGCATCCTATTACATGTAATGATGTTGCCTTGGGAGCCTGGAGTCGAACCAATCACCTGAAACTCACAAACCAAGAAAAACGTGAAGCTTGCCAAGAAATATCAAAAATTCTGCATGTCTTGTTTTCAAAAGTTTTGACATGGATCTCGATTTTTGCTTGAATAAACATGATCATGTACTGAAAAATAAATGATAATATGACTTGATTGAGGTTTGAAAGAATCTAGACATGCCTTGTTATCGTTTGAAATAGAAACGAAAATAAGAGACGAGATGGTGCGGAGGAGACGGAGTGGCTTCCTTTTCTTTCTTACTTGGCTCTCGATTTTCTCTCTATTATTTCTAGCTATGCCTCATGGTTTTATAATCTGAAATGGGTCTGCATTTTCAAAATGGTGGAGGGGAGAAATGATGGTTATGAAGGTGAGGAGAAGGGTGCACAATAATAGGATCATATCAAGACTAAGTCTTCTCATTTGAATTTTGAATTCTTGTTGCTATCAAATATTGGTGGGGGGAAATATTAGAGGTTCATGGCCGATTCTTTCATGTCCAACAAGGCTTGGATAAGATTGATCATTAATTAAATGGTGCTAGAAAAGAATGAAGTGATTATTCTACTAATTAAATACAAAGAAAGGTCAAAGGTGTTGAGTTGGCAAGATAATGCTTAGTCATCTAAGGGGCCAAAAATTCATCTATTAAAAAGAGGGGAAATTATTATCTAACTAGAAAATTTATAGCCCTTAAAATCCTCACTAATCCTTTAATTAATTTAGTGAATAAAACCCTTAATTAAGTAACCTAAATGAGCTTATTTCTTATTCACCTCAAGTAACTTAAATAATTCTTTAAACTCCCTTTTTAACTTAAATGAACTTACTTGCTAGCTAAAATAAAGTCTGGAAATATTTATCGAATCTTAAATTCTATCTCAAAGCTCCAACTCCAGTCCGGCCTCACTGAAATAACTGAAGTGATAAAAATCAAACTACTGAACTGAAATAATGAATAATTAACTTCAAATAAATGCATTTAAAATAATTATGCAATGTAGTCAATTTAAATTTAAAAATCTAGAATTATGCGTGGCTTAAACGTAGACTGATTTACGGGTTCTACAGAAATTTATCTAATGCTAATACTACAGCAAGTAGTTATTTTTCAGTTGTGGAGTAATTCATTTGAGCATTGTTTAAAGTTCTACTTGCATAATATATCACATAAGGCTTACCGTTTCTTCTTTGACCCAGTACTGCACCGACTGCATAATCACTCGCGTCGCACATGATTTCAAATGGTAAAGACCAATCAGGAGGTTGCATGATAGGAGCTGATGTTAAATGTCGAATGATTTTATCAAAAGCATTTTGACATTCTTGAGTCCACTCAAATGCAGTGTCTTTTGTTAAGAGGTTACAAATGGGTTTAGAGATTAAACTAAAGTCCTTTATAAACCTCCTATAAAATCCAGCATGTCCCAAAAATGAGCGAATTTCTTTAATGGTTTTTGGAGGAAGTAAATTGGCAATGACATCAACTTTTGTTTTATCAACTTCAATTCCATGAGATGACACGACATGTCCCAAAACAATTCCAGAAGTAATCATGTAATGACATTTTTCCCAATTTAAAATAAGGCCTTTTTCCTCGCATCTTTTTAAAACTTTTTCCAAATTTTCAAGACAATTATCAAATGTATTCCTAAAGACAGTTAAATCATCCATGAAAATTTCCAAACAATTTTCAATCATGTCGCAAAAAATGCTTAGCATACATATTTGAAATGTTGCTGGGGCATTGCATAATCCAAATGGCATCCTTCTAAATGCAAATGTTCCAAAAAGACATGTGAATGTAGTTTTATCTTGATCTTCGAGTGCAATGTGAATTTGATAATAACCTGAATATCCATCAAGAAAACAGTAGTATGGATGACCTGCTACTCTTTCTAAATTTTGATCCAAAAATGGTAATGGAAAATGATCTTTTCTAGTGGCGTCATTTAATTTTCTATAATCAATACACATCCGCCAACTAGAGGGGACTCGACTTGTTAATAATTCACCTTTTTCATTTTTTATCACTGTGATGCCAGATTTTTTCGAAACTACTTGTGTTGGGCTTACCCACTTACTATCAGAAATAGGGTAGATAATCCCAACATCAAGTAGTTTGAGAACTTCAGTTTTCACAACATCTTTCATGTGTGGATTTAATCTCCTTTGTGGTTGTTGAGATGTTTTTTCATTTTCTTCTAAGTGAATTTTGTGAGTGCAAATTAGTGGATTAATGTCCTTGAGATCTTCAAGTGTCCAACCAATTGCATTTTTATGTCTTTTAAGCATATCAACTAATTTACCTTCTTGATCACTTTCTAGTTTGGAAGAAATTACCACCGGATATGTTTCATCTTCTCCAAGAAATGCATACTTCAATTATTCTGGCAAGGGTTTTAACTACAATATGGGTGGTTCGTCTTTGTTCTCATATTTTGCATCAAATTCTTTCTCTGATCCTAGTAACGAGTGATACCTGATAAAATCATCAAGATCATTTCAATATTTTCTTTAACAGTTTCAATTGAACAAATATCTAATTGATCACGAGTACTCCCTTCTTGAATGTTTTCTTCCACAAGAGTTTCAATAAGATTTTCATCTTCACTTTCATCTCCTTTGTCATGTGGCTGCTTACAAAGATTAAAAACATTGAGCTCCAAGATCATGTTACCAAATGACAACTTCATTATTCCATTCCTGCTTCTATAAGAGCATTAGAAGTTGCTAAAAATGGAAGACCTAAAATTACAGGAATTGCATTACAAGCTTCAATAGGTTGTGTATCTAAAACTATGAAATCGACAGGATATACAAAGTTATCAACTTGGACCAACACGTCTTCTACCATACCTCTTGGCACTTTAACAGATCTATCAGCAAGTAAAAGTGTTACCGAAGTAGGTTTTAACTCGCCTAGATTGAGTTCTTGATAAACTGAATATGGAAGTAAATTCACACTAGCTCCAAGGTCAAGCAATGCTTTTTTAATTTTTCGTTCTCCAATAATACAAGAAATAGTAGGACAACCTGGGTCTTTGTATTTCAAAGTATTATTATTTTGAATGATTGCACTTACTTGTTCGGCTAAAAATGCTTTCTTTTTCACATTCAATTTTCTTTTCACAGTGCACAAGTCTTTCAAAAATTTAGCATATGATGGTACCTGTTTTATTGCATCTAATAAAGGAATATTAACTTTTACTTGTTTAAAAATATCATATATATCAGAATTCAAATTTGATTTTTTTGTATTTTTCAATGCATGAGGGAATGGTGGTGACACTGTCTATTGAACCTCCTCTTCGGAAGTTATGGGTTCCACTTCCTTACCCTTTGAAGTTGATTTATCATCATCTTCACAAGGTTCAAGAATGGATTTTTCCACAACCTTACCACTTCGAAGGGTAATAACAGATTTTACCTGATCCATCGGTTGAGTTCCAGAAGTTCCAGTTTGTGAATGATGATCCTTGGGATTAGGCAGAGGTTGTGAAGGAAATTTACCTTTCTCATGAACATTAAGTGCAGATGCAAATTTAGCAAGAGTATCTTTCAAATCTGTCATGGTTTGAGCAGTTTGAGTATTGATAGACTCTTGCTTTGCAATGAAAGAATTCAATGTATCTTCCAAATTTCTTTTAGGTGGAGGAACATAAGGTGCATAATTTTGAAAATTTTGTTGATTTTGGAAATGTGGTTGTGAAAATTGTGCAGCATTATCATTCCTCCAACTAAAATTTGGATGATTTCGCCAACCTGGATTGTAATTTTGAGAAAATGGTTCAAAATTTGGCCTTTTGAAATTGTTCAAAACATTGGCTTGTTCATGGAGACATTCTTTAAAAGAGGGCAAAGTGGGACAATCTTTTGTAAAATGATCACTTGTATCACAGATGTGACACACAATTTCTTGAACAGATTTTAATTGACCATTCTTTTTCAATTCAAGTGCCTCGACTTTTCTTGCCAAAGAGGTAAATCTAGCTTGAAGATCATGTTCATCTTTCAGAGTGTACATACCTCCACCAGATGTAGGAGATTGAATCTTGTTTGAGGGTTCGATTGTGTGGGGACCCGGAAGCTAATCCATTCCTTAATCGTCTTTAGGAATATTTAATCATTCATAATAAACAGGGTCTAAATTTTTTTCTTTAAAATGCAAAGCGGAAACGTAATGTAATTAAAATCAAATTACATATTAACCATGAACATACAAATCTGATGTTATCTACAATAATCCAACTAGATTTAACTACATATCAGAGCTGAATCCTAAGTTGCTTCTGAAACCCGGATCTCCACGCTATCTAATCCAGCCTCGTTCTCGTCTTGACCCTGCTCCTATCCCACCTGTTGCCATGCACACATACAGACAAGACAACAGCCGGATAACTCCGGTGAGAATTACATTCTCAGTATAAATCATGTATACATGCAATCATATAAACAATATAGAAGCATATAACGGATAATTCTAACATGTATCCAATCAGAACATGAATCCATACAATACTAAATCAAGTTCTAACTATGTACCTTGATCAGGAACATACTCAATATCAAGAATAACTCCTATTCTAAACATGTACCAATATCAGGAACCTAATCAATATCAAGAATAACTTCGATTCTAAACATGTACCAATATCAGGAACATAATCAATATCAAGAATAACTTCTATTCTAAACATGTACCAATATCAGGAACATAATCAATCTCAAGAATAACTTCTATTCTAAACATGGACCAACATCTGGAACATGATCAGTATCAAGAATAATTTCTATTCTAAATATGTACCAATATCAGGAACATAAAAGGACATGAACCATATTCAGGAACATAATCAACATCAATCAATATCAATCAATATAACTGTCACTCAAGCTCGTGACTCTACGTTTTAGACTAGACTCAATCCTAGTCTAGGGATCCCGGTTTCCAAATGTGGTATTCCTATATCGAATTCCGTAATAGGAGGAACCGTAATTCTATTACTTGATATAACCATATCCGGTGTTCCTATATCGACTTCCGTAATAGAAGAAATTCCCATTCCCTGTTACTCGATATAACCAAGCATCCGGTGTCCTGACCTAACCGTCATGGACTGTAGCTCTATCGCTAATATCCAATCTTGAGACATCCTGCAATGTGCCCGTGGCGATACCACCACTATCAGGCACTTCTGTCACAAGATTATTCGTTTAATACCTGTCATCTATCAATTAAGAAAACAAGTAGATTAAGTCATTTATTGCAAATATCTATGCAATAAAATAAAGTATGTGATTTAGGGAAACTCGAGTCAAACCTCACTCGAGTTGTGCAATCCCAACTCAACATTAATTTATACCTTTATCTCCTCGCTCAGAAGAAGAAGAAGAATTCCCGACTCTATCTCGGTCCATTCTCAATCTGGTAATAACAATACCGAACAAATATAATATCAATAAACAACTCAAGTCAATACCTGTTCTGATCAATACTCAAATCAACACATAATCTGATCAATGTCAAGTCAAGACACAATCTAATCCATATCGACGATATCACTATATAATCAAAATCACTATCGAATCTGTTCAATATCAATCAACTGATGTTTCGACGGCATAACAATACAGTCTTGATAAACCCGTCAGTCCAAACATCACAGATATAATACCAGAACTCATAATCAATATCGATACCAGTCAAAATCTCGATAACCATACATATCTGATATGAATTGTCATTCAAATCGATTCCAAAAATCATAACAATTACATAAACAGTCCGTTCTTTAATCTGACCTCGATTCTATGATGTCTAACATGACAAGAACATCATATATGAATCCTATTCAATTCTGACAATAGCATAATTTCAAAACATGTCAAAACGTAGCAAAACTTACGTCCAGTTGTAGCTGTTGACGAGAGAATCACAGAACTGTGTTCAGATCAAAATTCTGATGGTCGGATCTTGCACAACCAAATTTTTGAAATGAAAAAGAGCTTGAGGGGAAAGCTCTCGGTTGCCTTGCTGCTGAAATTTCTGAATTGTGTAATGAAATGGGAAAGAATCACACGTACAAGTCAACTTGCATGGCTAGAGACATGTGTCAACTTTTCCATAATTGCACTTTAGTCCCTCAACTTTCCACTATTTGCAATTTGGTCCCTCAATAATTACGAAAGTGCCATCAAATTTAATTCAAATATTTTTCCACTTAATTACCAAATTGCAATCAAATTTAATTCAAGTATTTTTTTTCACTTATTTACAAAAATGCCATCAATAATATTTTCTTTTCGGGGTCTCGTACAATTGATAACATCTCGGGCCTTACAATTCTCCCCCTCTGAGACATGATTTCGTCCCCGAAATCACAAGCAATCCATTTTTTTTTATACAGATAATCATATTATATCTCAAACCAGATATAAGAAGGAGATATACAGAATATGCAATAAGCTCATATCAATCACATCACTCGTGATAGAATCAATCACACACTATTGGCTATACAATATCCGTATATACCAATCGGTCGTTCATAATAAACCAAAACCATCGGCTGTTATCAAATCTGTTAATCCTAGTCAAAGATATATTCAATCTTCGGTTTCAAATATCAACAGTCATCGTTCGACGTTGCTTATTAGTCTATGAATTCTGAGCTATCCTCATTTCTTCTGAATCAGTTTCACTTTTCTTATAAGATTTCTGATCTTATCAAATCCAATCTCAGGCATCACTGCAATATCATTCCCATACGAAGGAAATCCGCAGTTCTCATGGTACAATACCTCGACTAAAGCTATTTCGATACTCATCTGATAGCTATTATTGTACAATAATTCACAAGTGACAATGAATCATGTCAATTAGTGCTAAATTCCAGCACTACAGTTCCTGGATATCCTCCAGTGTTTAGATAGTTCGCTCCGACTATCTTTCAATCTATAAATCATAGATGAAAAATCATGATATATACTCAGCCAAAAGTACAAAATCAAACGAAAATCACAGTCTGATAAAATCAATCCTGGCATTTAATACAATCTTACCCCTTTTCCGACATACTTCTTAGTCGTCTGGTCATATTTGTACGTCATCCTGTACAATATAACATAGGCAGATTTGAACAATCGTTCAATCATAACTACCTACTGGTACAATCTTGACAAAATTTCGGTGATTCCATCACCAGATCCATAGAAGTGTACTCCCATTTCTATTTAAGAATCAATAATCAAGATAATCAACCTCTTTGTTTCTATCTTTCTGTCTTCATCAGTCAGCGATTTAGACATTTCAATACAATTCTGACATAACTGATTTCATTTGTTTATATCAAAACTGTCCATTCGAATTATCACACATTTCCCGTTACCAGAATAGTACTGAATCTACTACTGTGGTGTTAGAGTAGGTGCCCGTCGAGCCAAGTGTTGGCCGAGTGTTCACAATGAAACTCTATGTATAAGCAATATTTATTTTAATAATATTTGAAATTATTATTTTGGCAAATCTTTATCTGTATACCCATGCTAGCTGCATAGATAAAGCCCTTGAATATACGAATAGTAGAAAGAATATGAGATGCTCATATGATGAGTATCATGAAACTCATATTTGTAATACTGTATATTCTAAACGGTTCCTAGTCGATTCAGCCGCCACTAAGAAGGATATAGGCCGCTCGAGTTAGAGACTAGTATCTGCGATGTGAGTACCATGTTTCATTGGTAGGGGACATTGTGATGTCCGAACATGCAGATAGGTGCTCCTTGTAGAGTGCACTAAACAACCCTCCATAAAAGGACTTTCCAAGTGGTTCTCACTTATCGAGTGGAAAAGTCCTGGTTTATGGTTGTACAGAATTAGTCCTTATGACCCGGGACAACATTGAGACTCTATGTGCTAGAATTACACTTTGACTTGTTTACCGACTCTCATGGGGTCATCAGGTGGCAAGGTTGGGTGTTCTGTCGAAACACATAGGAGTCGATGCATTGTAGTCGGGGATTCACCGCTTACCTTCGGGTATGGATATCCTATGTGTTATCATGTGTATGTAGATCGAAATCTCTGGCCAGAGTATGGTTGTAATTATGAAAGGTGTTTCATAGATTACACCATCGATGCAACTACGACATGACACATAGTATCGATTCATTGACAACTCTCGATAAACCAATGGTTGTCGAATCGATCGGGATATATGAGTTGAAGGGACCGTACTGTACGCTAACCATAATTGAATGGTTCTTGCAGGCACTATCATGTGATACCTAGGGAATCACGTAAGCGATGCTGCTAGGCGTTTAACGTGATTGGTTGGGTACTATCAGACTTGAGTTCTGACGTTCTTACTATCAAGGAGTTGATAAGTAAGAATGGAGCAATTGGGGTATGCTCGAATAAGGACATGTTTAGTCCGAATTACATGGAGATGTGAACCCACGGCTAGTTGTATCAATGAACCATTGAGGGCCACACAAGTGCTAGCTTTGTAAATCCCGATGAGAAGTAAAATAGTTCAATGTATTGAACGGCTTATAAAGGAGTTTATAAGCGTAAGGAAAATTAGAAGTATGACTTCTATAAAGGAGAAAATAGTTCAAAGTGTTGAACGGCTTATAAATGTGTTTATAAGTGTAAAGAAAAATAGAAGTATGACTTCTATGAGAGAAATATAAATTTTAATTTATGGAAGTGTTCCTAAATTAAAATTTGGCCAAGTGACTAATGTTTTGAAAATTGTGATTTTCATAAACATTATTATGGACTAAATTAAATTAATTCAAGTGTTGAATTAATTAAACACTAGTGGGCCTAGTAGAGCCCAAATAATTAAATTAATTCAAGTGTTGGATTAATTAAATAATATTGAGTCTTGTAGAGCTCAATTAAAATAATTATTTAAACTAGTGGGACTTGAGTAAATTCAAGTAATGTTTAATTAGTCTCAAATATGTTTGAGATAATTAAATTTAGTCCAAAGTTTTTAATTTGATTAAAAACTATATAGTATGCATGCATGGGAGGTGAAGGGTTGGAGATTACTTTTGAATAAAATAATGGCATGGCATGCTACTTTTCACTTTTTGCTTTTTGCAACACCAAGACATGGAATTGAATTCATTCTTCCTTCCCTCCCAAGTGAAATGGCCGAAACCTCTACTACATTCTCTCCAAAATTTTTCTTCTTTTGTGTTCTTCAATTGTTGAGGAATAAACACACTTCTCTTTGAAAAATTCTCACATTTTTCTAGTGCAAATTGTGAGGGGATTTCCCTAGTTAGTGGTGGGCTTAATTTGAAGGAAAGTTTCAAGGATTTGGAGGAGGAGCTTGTAGATTCATCTTCCATTCAAGAGCTAAGGTGTTTACACCTTAGTTGGAGCCATAAAATCAATCCTTGTGATTGATAGGTAATATTTCCTTAACATCCTATGTATGTTTTTGTGTTTTGTAAATATTGCATCAAATCCATGGTGGCCGAAATTATGCCTTAAAAATTCGAAAATTTTGCTTCCGTTGCGTTTCCGGCCACCGTAACCGGTCCGCTTTCATGTGGGCATCTGACAATACCTGCCATTCAAATCCGAATATCCGACACAAACAAATCAGCTAATAATATAAAATAAAATATTACCTACCTGGTAATCGGCTCTGACACACGGTTCTAACTATCAAAATCAAGTTCTGAACAGTCTGATCAAACTTCTGAACTGCTTTAATCTTCAAAATCAGTTCTGACCCCACTGAACTGTATATAATCTCAACGCTTCATAACAATCGATATCAAACACAGACTCAGAATGATAATAATATCGGATCAGATTCAGAATATCAATACACAATACTGATCTAATGACTGCATAAGACGCAATTTCTGACATTTCTGATATCTCTGAAATTCTGCCATATTCAATGTCATTCTCAATCACTGATCCCTGTCTCAATAGTACTATAATCAGTCAGTATACTATCTTCAGATATCATAGACTCTGAATAAAATCTGTTACAATCGAGATTCATATCCGAACAATTCTGTATACCACAATCTCAGTTCCCAGAATATTCAATTCAATCATACGCTGCGAATATATCAAAATGTCATAGATAAAACGAGCATAATGTCTTCAGAATATTGCTGAACACAGGATTCATCAACCCATAATCGAAACTGAAGTACTTTCTAGAGAAACATATAATCAAATGTAACTCTAACTCTTAGACAATAATTCTTTCAACTGATTTTTCAATTCTTTCAATTAAATCAGTATCAGTTTATAAGAAATTCTAAAATAAAACCAATACCTGGTATCGAATCAAGGCTGAAATCACTCTCCCTGATATAGATATCAAACCCGTAAATCTGATCTAGGACAACTATAGCCACTCTCCTGCTACTGGTAATTCAGTCCCTGATAGGCTCAATTTCAGTCATCAACTGAATACATAAGGAATTATTCCATTCCTTTCGATAATCATCGAATCATACATAATACAGATATCATGGAATTCAAAATCGAAATCCCTTACCGTATATCATTCATTCCTTGGCAATTTCAGGTCCGAATCTTACCATCTCCTAGCAAGACTCTATAATTGCTCTGTACTTGTTCGATATATCAATATCAATCATGTTGTCATCATCCGACAATACAAGTACAATTTCTCCTAATTCGATCCCATTCTCAACTTACTGCAGTATATAATATCTCACAGAATATCACTGATATCAAATTCTTTCCCCAAAAGGTAAAGAAACAATACTACAGTAGATACAGAACCAACAGGTAAACCATATATCAGTGCCACCCAATCAAGGATAATCATAATGATTGCATTAGTATATATATATCAATACATATGCACCATAATCCTGAAGGAACAATACCTGCCACTATATCATCAGGTGTGTCCTGGGTCTGTTCCTCGATCACCATGTCCAGATGATCCAGCTCCCTGAAATCCTCGATAACCTCTCAGTTCTAGTACTCCTTTGGTTGTAATCCCCCAACTTCTGGCAGCTTCTCGTAACTGAGGGAATACCAGTTTAACTCTCTGTTCATCTGTACAATCAATTAAATCGAACCGTATTTCTATGTCATTAAACCAGTTCTCATACTCTTCAGACGTCCCGATACCACTCAGAATCGGCGGCTGCAGTAACTGGAACTCTCTCAACTTTATTTCCAACTGAGTTTCTGATACATCTATCTGATCAGACGAAGTACTACCCCTTTCCGGAATCCTTCTAGGAGGAATATCTGATAATCACAGATGTTAGTAGTAACAGGAGACAAATCCGTCTCAATCCCAATCCTGATCAGCTTACCTCTGATCAAGAATTGGTTCTGATTCAATTTCAGATAATACATATTACCAAATCAACTCAGATATTCAGGTAACATGTAGCTTTCAGAACAGTAAAAACATACTGAAATCTTAGTATATACAATGTAGTTTCAACATTATATTCAATCATATGCCATATAAGTCCAGGCAGTAAAACATAATATCATGCTAGCATACACCATGTAATTCAACATTATAATCAATCACATGCTAGCAACCACATGCAAGGAAAGAAAACTCATTCTACCCCGCTCAGTCTTCTCTATCTCAATCCAAGGAACCTACTGTTCTAGGACCTAATGCTCTGATACCACCTGTTGTGGGGACCCGGAAGCTAATCCATTCCTTAATCGTCTTTAGGAATATTTAATCATTCATAATAATCAGGGTCTAAATTTTTTTCTTTAAAATGCAAAGCGGAAACGTAATGTAATTAAAATCAAATTACATATTAACCATGAACATACAAATCTGATGTTATCTACAATAATCCAACTAGGTTCAACTACATATAAGAGCTGAATCCTAAGTTGCTTCTGAAACCCGGATCTCCACGCTATCTAATCCATCATCGTTCTCGTCTTGACCCTGCTCCTATCCCACCTGTTGCCATGCACACATACAGACAAGACAACAGCCGGATAACTCCGGTGAGAATTACATTCTCAGTATAAATCATGTATACATGCAATCATATAAACAATATAAAAGCATATAACGGATAATTCTAACATGTATCCAATCAGAACATGAATCCATACAATACTAAATCAAGTTCTAACTATGTACCTTGATCAGGAACATACTCAATATCAAGAATAACTCCTATTCTAAACATGTACCAATATCAGGAACCTAATCAATATCAAGAATAACTTCGATTCTAAACATGTACCAATATCAGGAACATAATCAATATCAAGAATAACTTCTATTCTAAACATGTACCAATATCAGGAACATAATCAATCTCAAGAATAACTTCTATTCTAAACATGGACCAACATCTGGAACATGATCTGAAACGTCCTCATCTTTTATTGCTTTAAAAGTACTAGAAATTTTTTTTTTTATCTCTCACATTTTCGGTCATTGCATGCACATGCGCATAAAAATAATCTTGCACCATTTTAAAGTAAATCATCCAACTAGTATTTGAAAATTGAAAGGAATAGTCAAACCAGAAATCGTAAAACGTTTTACCAAACCTAAAAAGCAATAATTTGAAAAGTAAAGCCCATACTAAACCTCTCAAAAATCTCTCAAAAAGCTTAAGTAAATAATCTTAAAATCTTTAACATAATTCATAAGTCATAATCGTAAATGCGGAAAAGTAGAAGCGCTGGTCCTCGGGTTGTGTGCACCTTCAGTCCAGTAGTATCACCCGTCAAGTCCTCCCTCAGAACCACCTACATCCATCACACCTAGTGAGTCTAAAGACTCAACACACCATAATCTTTATAACGAGTAATACGTAATACAGTCAACATATAACGGTGAAAAATATTTGTACTTAAAATATCGTTTTCATGAAGATGCATAAACATAAACATTTTCATGACATGCATAAATAAACCTTAATCTTTTTTATTTTTCCTCAACATGACATAACATTTTAACATGATCATAAACTTTTTCCTTTTCCTTTTCCTTTGTTGAATTCAGATCGTTAATTGTGACTTTCCTCTCATGACATGACCTCTCGATGGATCCATCAGAAATATAACCACAGTACTGGGCGGCGGGGGACACCAGCAACACTCTCACCGGTCAACTGGGCCCTGGCCTAACATGAATCGAATAGAAATACGATCGTCGGGGCTCCCAAAGGGCTTTCCCCTCACGACATTCCTATCCTAACCTCAAACCTCATAACCTCTTAACCTCTTGTTCGCAATAATGGAAACACGATCGTCGGGCTCCCACTGGGACCATCACCCTCACGATATCGCCACCATTAACGAACTAGTCACAATCACTTCACATCCTTCAACACTTTTCATTCACATCACTTTATAAAATTCATGCATAACATAACATTTTTCATTTTGAAACCAAGCATGCAACATTTATTTTAAATGTCTTCTTAAACATCATAAAAATCCTTCAGACATTTAAAAAAAATCATAATTAAATCATGAGAAATTCATAAACATTTTAGAATATCATATTTAACATGAAAACAGCATTTCGGGCACTGCCATGACCTTTACTAATTTCTAGGTGTAAAAAGACCGTTTTACCCCTGGACCCGACATTTTTCGTTTTCGACTTTTTTCTTGGTTTCATGACTCTAAAATGTCCCAAATAATTAATTAAGCTTATATGAATTTTTTTCGTAATTTTATTTGGCATAAAACTTAGACTCTTTCAATTATCTTTTTCTTAATTGTTTTAACGGTGTTTTAATCCCGAAAAATACCAAACTTTAATATAAAATTCCTAAATTCTAAATTTAGTTTTTTTATATTATTTTAGCCCTTATGGATCACGACTCGACCCCCGTGAGCCGCTTTCCAAATTATCTTTATTTTAGAACTCAATTTGACACCTAAACCTCAACCCCGAGCCATCTCTTAATTTTATCGAGTTACCCCCGAACCATATCGAGCCAAAAGTTGCCCAACATGTCAAAGTTACCTACTGGACTCTAAGTTCGACAAGGAACCCACCCAAAACCAAAAAACGAGACAACCCAACCCGCTGCTAGTGCTGGCCGAGAACACCTATTTGCATGGGTTCTATGTTTTGATGTCTAGACCCTAACCCACGACTTGAACCTCTAACCTACCCCTCCAACACTCGTCTAGGACTCTTAGGATGTACCCTGACCCAGCCCTTGAAACCCAGGCCAAGCCCACGCCTCCTGCGCAAACCTTGAAGTCTGCGCAAGGCAGAAGTGCTTCTCGGGTGGAGCCTTGCTTGGCAAGGTCTCCTCCCAGCCCACACGACTCGAGTCCTAGCATGACTAGGACTCCTCCCTGACCCCTAACCGACTCTAGCCGAGCCCTGGCCCAAGCCAAATTCTTTTTTTTTCATGGAACCCGATCACCCAAACCATGACAGCAAAGAACGGTTCTCTTTTTTTTTTGTTTTCTTGTTTTCTTGATTCGGTGGTGATCGGCTGTGTCTAAGAATTCTTCTAACGTGTACAGACGTCTATTTAGCAATTTTTTTAACATCATGGCAGCCCCTAAACCGAACAATAAAAGGTTTCATGCAACAGAAAAAAAACAGCAGCCGATGATCACCATGCAATAATACGGTTTTTCTGAAAAGAGCACACAGGATATTCATGCATCCATAATTTAAACAATTACTATGACATGATGGATGAGAAAAGGAGATTAGGGTGTGCCTTTGCGTTATATACGCTCGAATAACCGACGACGACGAAGAACGGGAGAGATGACAAGGCTAGAACTCCACGTGAAAGCCCTCCCAAGGCTGCTGCCGATTTTCTTTTCCAGACTTAAAGACTGCCGAGAGTTTGTTGGGGTTGAAAGAGTTTTCAAAATCTTAAAAGTGGGTGGTGGCCGATGAATTTTCTAGAATTGTGTAGGTTTTTTGTAAATTTTGCACTTTAAATACTAATTACCCCTTAATCTAGACATTAGGCCTATTAAGCCAAAAATTAAAGCCCAATTAATTAAATTAGGATTTAATTAAAAGATAGTAAAGTTTTCTTTTGAATAGAAATGTGAATTTAATAGCCGGGATGCTCGAAAGCTCGAATTTTATTTGAAAAGCCAATACCGATAAAAATTACATTCCGGCGTATAAAATCACCTCACAACCCTATATTTTCGAAAATACTAAAAAGTATCGACCATATTTTAAATAATTAAAAATAATCATTTAATAAAAATATTTTACATTTTCTTCAGCCCTCGTCCCCGTTCCTCGATCGTCGCTTGAATCATCCTTAAAAATATAGTTTTATGCATGATGACAATTAAATCTCATTTAGCAAATAAACATGTATGTCACATAATTAATTAGCAATTGAAATAAATTAATTACTCATTTTCCATAGTTTCCTAGATTCGCATGCAGTTGGATTACGTCGTCTAATTTTGGACCTTACAATTCCTCCCCCCTTAAATAAAATTTCGTCCTCGAAATTAGAACTTACCGAATAAATCTGGATAGCGACCCTTCAAGTCCCTCTCGGTTTCCCAAGTAGCTTCCTCTTCCGAGTGATTCAGCCACTTGACCTTGACCATTGGAATGACTTTGTTTCGCAATCGTGTTTCTTGTCTAGCCAGAATCTGGACAGGTCTTTCCTCATAAGTCATATTTGGAGTTAGTTGGAGAGGTTCATAATTTAGCACATGCGACGGATTCGACATGTACTTCCGCAGCATCGAAATGTGGAACACATTGTGAACTCCAGAAAGTGCGGGTGGCAGTGCCACTCTATAAGCTAGTGACCCAATCCTCTCCAAAATCTCGAACGGACCAATAAATCTTGGACTAAGCTTGCCTTTCTTGCCAAAGCGCATAACACCCTTCATGGGTGCTATTTTCACAAATATGTGGTCGCCCACTGCAAACTCTAAGTCCCTACGCCTCTTGTCCGCATAACTCTTTTGTCGGCTTTGTGCAGTCTTCATTCTATCACGAATTTTGACTACTAGCTCAGCCGTCTCTTCAATCACATCTGGACCAATATCTCTTCTTTCCCCAACCTCATCCCAATGAATAGGAGATCTACATTTTCTTCCATAGAGTGCCTCAAAAGGAGCCATCCCAATTGATGATTGGAAACTGTTATTGTAGGTGAACTCCACTAGAGGTAACTTTGGTTCCCAACTGCCTTGGAAATCAATAACGCATGCTCGCAGTAGATCCTCCAAAATCTGTATAACCCTCTCTGACTGGCCATCGGTCTGAGGATGGAATGCTGTACTGAATAGTAACTTTGTAAGGTCCGAGATTATAGAAATGATATTATTTTAAACCGAGATTATTGAATTAGAGAATTATGGAGTGTTGAATTATATTCCAAGATGTTTGACCTTATTTAGGATTGAAATTGAATCGAAAAGATTGAATAGGGGCCAAATTGCAAATAGTGGAAAGTTGAGGGACTAAAGTGCAAATATGGAAACTTTGGTTGGACACTTGTCTTGCCAAGCTTGAGAACGTGTAACCCTTCATCCTTGTCACAATTTTCAGCCATGAAAACCGAAATCTCCATGGTTGACACCTCCAAGCTTTCTTGTATCTTAAAAAAATTGATTTTGCAAGATCCGGCCATCAGATTTTTGATCCGAGCATAGTTTCGCGCTCCTCTCATCAAGAGCTACTGGAGGATGTAAGTTTCATTGAATTCCAGCATGTTTCGAAATCTAGATGTTGGAGGAATTGTGATTTTATTATAGATATGTATTCTTGAGTAGCTAGAGATCATAACGCCGTAAACGGATTGGTTATCGGATGTCTTATGCAATTGTTGAAAAATTCAGCATGTTGGCCGAAATTATATAGTGCTGAATTATTGTGTTTTGGATTAGTATTGTTGTGGATTATGAGTTGTTGATGTTAGTAGATTGTTGTCTGAGTTATCGAGATACCGAAATTGCGTAGTTATGTCGCCGAATTTGATATAGAATGAAGTTAATCAATTTCATGTCTTGAGTTGAGTTTGATATTGATAATGTGAAGTTCGAATTGTGCTTGTTCAGAATTGGTGAAGAGGATTCGGACTTGAGATCGTAGCTTCAAAACCCGAAGAAAAGGAAGGTATAAGTCAATGTGGTATTGGGAGATGGACTTGAGTCGGTTTAGACTTGGGTTTCCCTAAATCACATACTTTATTTTATTGCATGGATATTTGCATTGATTTGATTAATATACTTGTTCTCTTGATATTAGACAACAGGTATTGGTTGAATTGTCTTGTGACACACCGTGCCGGATAGTCGTGGTATCGCCACGGCACATTGCACGATGTCACAAGATAGGATGCTAGCGATAGAGCTACAGTCCATGACGGTTAGGTCAGGACACTGGATGTATGGTTATATCGAGTAATGGAATTTATTACGGAATTCGATATAGGAACACCATATTTGGTTATATCGAGTAAAGGGGTTGGAATTCTTCTATTACGGAATTCGATATAGGAATACCGGGGCACTAGTTATATCGAGTAATAGAGATTATGGTTCCATCCTTTACGGAATTCGATATAGGAATACCACATCTAGAAACCGGGATCCCTAGACTAGGATTGAGTCTAGTCTGAACTGTAGATCTACGAGTATTGTCGACAGTTTGATATTGATTATGTTTCAGACTTTGTTACATATATCTGTTACCTGATTACATGCTTTATATTTGTTTATATGATTGCATGTTTCGTTGATTTATACTGGGATTATATTCTCACCGGAATTATCCGGCTGTTGTCTTGTCTGTATGTGTACATGACAACAGGTGGGACAGGTACAGGGTTGAGGAGATGAAGAAAGATCGTGATTTGAGTGGAGATTCCGGACTTTGAGTATGATGTATAATAGGGTTGGAACACTTGACATTAGTTGTTAAACCTTAGTTTAGTTGAATGTATGCAGTACAGGACTTGTATTGTATTTTATACTGAAATGTATATGAGTTTGAATTCACTACGTTCCGCATTTTAAAAAAAAAATTAGACCCTGCTTTTAATTGAATTAATTAGTCCCAATTATGATTAAGAACTTGATTAGCGTCCGGGTCCCCACAAACTTGGTCTCCATCGCTGCATGTAGACTCTTCCAAAAAGATGACGTGAATCTCGGATCTCTGTCAGAAACCATGGATACCGGAATCCCATGCAGCCGAACTATCTCTCGAACATACAAGTCGGCATACTGAACCATAGTGAATGTCGTCTTAATAGGTAGAAAATGCGCTGATTTCGTAAGACGATCAACTATCACCCAAATGGCATTAAATCCCTTAACAGTCTTAGGCAATCCTACAACAAAGTCCATGGTGATATTTTCCCATTTCCACTCGGGAATAGTGAGTGGCTTCAATTTTCCAGCTGGTCTCTGATGCTCTGCCTTGACTTGCTGACAAGTCAAACACTCGGATACATACTTCAGAATGTCCATCTTCATCCCGGGCCACCAATACAACAACTGCAAATCTCTATACATCTTAGTACTGCCCGGATGAATGGAATATGGTGTGTCATGGGCTTCCCTCATAATAAGATTTCTCAAGGAATCGTCACTAGGAACCCATAGACGGTCACGATAACGGACTAAACCATCCACTACTGAATATAGATTCCGGCCCTTGGCCTCATCTCTAGCTCTCCACTTTTGCAACTGCTCATCAGTGGACTGTCCATCACGGATCTGATCTCTCAATGTCGACTGGACCGATATCGTGGCAAGATTAGGGGCCTCGCCCCTGGCATATACTGCAAGCTCAAACCGCTGTATCTCGGACTGCAACGGTCTTTGGAGTGATAATTGAGTGATAACTGCTGCCTTTCTACTCAATGCATCTGCCACTACATTAGCTTTCCCCGGATGGTAGCTAATGTCGCAATCATAGTCCTTTACCAATTCGAGCCATCTTCGCTGTCTCATATTCAATTCTTTTTGGGTGAAGAAGTATTTCAAACTTTTATGATCGGTGAATATCTTGCACTTCTCCCCATAAAGGTAGTGTCTCCAAATTTTCAGTGCGAAGACTACTGCTGCAAGCTCGAGATCATGAGTGGGGTAGTTCTTTTCATGAATTTTCAACTGTCTTGACGCATAGGCGATAACTCGGTCGTTTTGCATAAGGACTGCGCCCAAACCAAGCTTAGAAGCGTCGGTATAAAGAACATAATCCCCTTGCCCCGATGGCATAGATAGCACTGGCGCTGATATCAAGGCTTGCTTCAACTTGTCAAAACTGTCTTGGCACTCGGGTCCCCAAATAAATTTTGCATTCTTCTTTGTCAAGGCGGTCATGGGTACCGCTATAGATGAGAACCCCTGAATAAACTTGCGATAGTAGCCAGCTAGTCCCAAGAAACTGCGAATCTCGGTGACGCTCTTTGGTACTGGCCACTCTCTCACAGCTTCCACCTTACTTGGATCGACCTCTACTCCACTACTAGAGATGATGTGGCCTAAAAACGCCACTCTATCAAGCCAAAACTCGCACTTACTGAATTTTGCATACAACTTTCTATCTTGCAGTACTTGCAGTGCGGTATTCAAATGACGGCTATGCTCCTCTCTGCTCTTGGAATAGATCAGAATGTCATCAATGAAGACAATAATAAACTGATCCAGAAACGGCTGAAAGACGCGATTCATGAGATCCATGAAGATCGCTGGCGCATTGGTCAACCCGAAGGGCATGACCATAAACTCATAGTGCCCATATCTTGTGCGGAATGCCGTCTTGTGAACATCAGACTCCTTAACTTTCAACTGATGGTATCCTGATCGCAGATCAATTTTAGAAAATATCGAAGCTCCTTGCAATTGGTCGAATAAATCCTCAATTCTCGGTAATGGATACTTATTTTTGATAGTGACCCTGTTGAGCTCCCGATAATCAATGCAAAGACGCATGCTACCATCTTTCTTTTTCACAAATAGAACTGGAGCGCCCCATGGAGAGTAACTAGGGCGAATGAAACCCTTGTCTAGAAGTTCTTGAATTTGATCTTTCAATTCCTTCATTTCAGCGGGTGCTAGACGATATGGTGCTTTAGATATAGGAACAGTGCCCGGCATGAGATCAATAGAGAACTCCACCTCACGATCAGGTGGAATGCCAGAAACGTCTTCGGGAAAGACGCTAGGAAAATCTCTCACAATATCAACATCCTCTAACTTCTGGTTGGTGGAATCATGTGTAGTGGTGACACATGCTAGATATGCCTGGCATCCATGCTTAATAAGCTTCCTCGCACAAAGACAAGAGATAATGTGCGGAATTTGCTTGTTTCTCGCCGCCTCGAAAACAAAAGATTTGCCACTGGGTGGCCTGATAGATACAGATCGCTGACGGAAATCAATCGAAGCTCCATTCGCTGATAGCCAATCCATCCCAAGTATAATATCGAATTCGGGCATAGGAAGCACAATAAGATCTGCCCGAACAACATCTCTGAATAAACGAAGCTCCAGATTCTTAACAATCTTAGATGTGAGCATCTGATCACCGGAAGGAATCGAAACCTTGAAACCCAAACCCATATCTTGAGGAGTAATATTCAGTCTTTTGGTGAAGGTTTCTGATATGAAGGAATGTGTAGCTCCCGAATCTAGCAACGCATAGGTAGCTACCCCTAGAATGATGATCCTCCTTGTGATGGAAAAGTCTTTTAAATCTTTTCGGTTTGAAACTTAAGGATTTACTATCATTAATTCCCAAGGTTGGACGAAGATTTCGGGTTGATCTTAAACATTTCTAGGAGGATTTGCACTTTAGTCCCTTAACTTTTGGAATCATAACATCCTTCTTATAAAATAAGGCACAAAATTCAAATAATTTCTCTATGGTTTCTAGAATCATTGCTTAAGTTCAACTAAGTAGAACATGCAACCTAATTTATTCTAGGTTGAAACTTGATCACAATTCAATCTTAATAACCAATTTAACATTTCATGCAGAAATAAGCAATATAAAAATGTTAAATGACTAGGTTACCCGTGATGAGTGTAGTGTCTGCCTCCCCTTCAGCTTCCTCGGCGTTCATCACATAAGCTCGGGCCGTAGTAGCTGCTAACCTCTTTGGGCAATCATTGGCTATGTGTCCATCCTCTTTGCAGAAGAAACATTTACGAGATCCCCATTCGCATTTGCCAAGGTGAAAACGGTTGCACTGCTTGCAAGGTTGTCTCTCATTAGGCTTTGGTGCTCCCGGATTCTGTGGCTTCGGCGGCACTGGCTTCTTAACTTGACCTTGGGGCTTTTGAGACCCTTGAGGTCTAGGAGGTCCCGTATACGGCTTCTTGGCAGGCTGATTATTACTATGATGCTGTTGCCTCTTCCGCTGTAGCTCAAAGTCAATATCCTTCAAGGATTGCTCAGCCCGATAAGCACATGTAACTGCCGTAGCGTAATTACCCGGATTCATCATCATGACCTTATCCCGAACAGTAGGTCGTAGGCCATCCATGAAGTGCCTAAGCTTCTCCTCCGCATCTCCCGCAATAAGGGGCACAAAGTGGCAACCCCTATCGAACTTCTTCACAAAGTCAGCAACAGGTACGTCTCCCTGACGGAGAGTCATGAATTCCCTCTTTATCCGACTCCGGACATCAGCAGTGAAGTATTTCTCATAAAATTTCATCTTGAACTGAGCCCATGTAAGTGTAGCAAGGTCAACACCATGCTCGGCTCCCTCCCACCATAAAGAAGCATCATCTCTCAGTAGATAAGTGGTGCACCTCACACGGTCGGCATCTCCCATGTCTAGATAGCGGAAATGCACCTCTAGCGAACGGATCCAACTCTCAGCAGCAAATGGGTCGGTGGTGCCAGAAAATTCCTTTGGCCCTAGCCTCCGGAACTGCTCATAAATATCCTGCGGTGGCCTAGGTGGCGGCTGCTGCTGCTGCATCTGCTGTAACTGTAGTTGTAACTGCTGCTGTTGCAACTGTTGCTGCTGTATCTGTTGCTCAAAGAGACGAGTCATGCCTTCTAAGGCACGAGTAGCAGGATCCCCCGGTGGGGGTGGTGGTGGTGGTGGTGCATTTCCTTGACTGTTCCCTCGTCGGTTAACACTGTTCTCGGCTTGGTTCTCGTGAGCGTGAGCACGTCTAGGAGGCATTATATCTGAATGTTTTCCAAATTCTAACGTAACCAACATGCGTTTAACTCTAAGTTCTCTAATCATGCGACAAATCCTAACTCAATTAGCAAATTAAGCATGCAAAGCATAAATACTCAAAAAGCTAATAAACATGCATCGTAAACATAATATTCATAACTTCATGCAGGTTAAGTCATAAAATCACATAAAGCATGTAAAACTTACAACTAAGAGGTTTGACGACTGATCTTCCCGGCGCTGATGGTGGCACAACCCTTTACAGAACCACTGCTCTGATACCAACTGAAACGTCCTCATCTTTTATTGCTTTAAAAGTACTAGAAATTTTTTTTTTTTATCTCTCACATTTTCGGTCATTGCATGCACATGCGCATAAAAATAATCTTGCACCATTTTAAAGTAAATCATCCAACTAGTATTTGAAAATTGAAAGGAATAGTCAAACCAGAAATCGTAAAACGTTTTACCAAACCTAAAAAGCAATAATTTGAAAAGTAAAGCCCATACTAAACCTCTCAAAAATCTCTCAAAAAGCTTAAGTAAATAATCTTAAAATCTTAAACATAATTCATAAGTCATAATCGTAAATGCGGAAAAGTAGAAGCGCTGGTCCTCGGGTTGTGTGCACCTTCAGTCCAGTAGTATCACCCGTCAAGTCCTCCCTCAGAACCACCTACATCCATCACACCTAGTGAGTCTAAAGACTCAACACACCATAATCTTTATAACGAGTAATACGTAATACAGTCAACATATAACGGTGAAAAATATTTGTACTTAAAATATCGTTTTCATGAAGATGCATAAACATAAACATTTTCATGACATGCATAAATAAACCTTAATCTTTTTTATTTTTCCTCAACATGACATAACATTTTAACATGATCATAAACTTTTTCCTTTTCCTTTTCCTTTGTTGAATTCAGATCGTTAATTGTGACTTTCCTCTCATGACATGACCTCTCGATGGATCCATCAGAAATATAACCACAGTACTGGGCGGCGGGGGACACCAGCAACACTCTCACCGGTCAACTGGGCCTTGGCCTAACATGAATCGAATAGAAATACGATCGTCGGGGCTCCCAAAGGGCTTTCCCCTCACGACATTCCTATCCTAACCTCAAACCTCATAACCTCTTAACCTCTTGTTCGCAATAATGGAAACACGATCGTCGGGCTCCCACTGGGACCATCACCCTCACGATATCGCCACCATTAACGAACTAGTCACAATCACTTCACATCCTTCAACACTTTTCATTCACATCACTTTATAAAATTCATGCATAACATAACATTTTTCATTTTGAAACCAAGCATGCAACATTTATTTTAAATGTCTTCTTAAACATCATAAAAATCCTTCAGACATTTAAAAAAAATCATAATTAAATCATGAGAAATTCATAAACATTTTAGAATATCATATTTAACATGAAAACAGCATTTCGGGCACTGCCATGACCTTTACTAATTTCTAGGTGTAAAAAGACCGTTTTACCCCTGGACCCGACATTTTTCGTTTTCGACTTTTTTCTTGGTTTCATGACTCTAAAATGTCCCAAATAATTAATTAAGCTTATATGAATTTTTTTCGTAATTTTATTTGGCATAAAACTTAGACTCTTTCAATTATCTTTTTCTTAATTTTTTTACCGGTGTTTTAATCCCGAAAAATACCAAACTTTAATATAAAATTCCTAAATTCTAAATTTAGTTTTTTTATATTATTTTAGCCCTTATGGATCACGACTCGACCCCCGTGAGCCGCTTTCCAAATTATCTTTATTTTAGAACTCAATTTGACACCTAAACCTCAACCCCGAGCCATCTCTTAATTTTATCGAGTTACCCCCGAACCATATCGAGCCAAACGTTGCCCAACATGTCAAAGTTACCTACTGGACTCTAAGTTCGACAAGGAACCCACCCAAAACCCAAAAACGAGACAACCCAACCCGCTGCTAGTGCTGGCCGAGAACACCTATTTGCATGGGTTCTATGTTTTGATGTCTAGACCCTAACCCACGACTGGAACCTCTAACCTACCCCTCCAACACTCGTCTAGGACTCTTAGGATGTACCCTGACCCAGCCCTTGAAACCCAGGCCAAGCCCACGCCTCCTGCGGAAACCTTGAAGTCTGCGCAAGGCAGAAGTGCTTCTCGGGTGGAGCCTTGCTTGGCAAGGTCTCCTCCCAGCCCACACGACTCGAGTCCTAGCATGACTAGGACTCCTCCCTGACCCCTAACCGACTCTAGCCGAGCCCTGGCCCAAGCCAAATTCTTTTTTTTTCATGGAACCCGATCACCCAAACCATGACAGCAAAGAACGGTTCTCTTTTTTTTTTTGTTTTCTTGTTTTCTTGATTCGGTGGTGATCGGCTGTGTCTAAGAATTCTTCTAACGTGTACAGACGTCTATTTAGCAATTTTTTTAACATCATGGCAGCCCCTAAACCGAACAATAAAAGGTTTCATGCAACAGAAAAAAAACAGCAGCCGATGATCACCATGCAATAATACGGTTTTTCTGAAAAGAGCACACAGGATATTCATGCATCCATAATTTAAACAATTACTATGACATGATGGATGAGAAAAGGAGATTAGGGTGTGCCTTTGCGTTATATACGCTCGAATAACCGACGACGACGAAGAACGGGAGAGATGACAAGGCTAGAACTCCACGTGAAAGCCCTCCCAAGGCTGCTGCCGATTTTCTTTTCCAGACTTAAAGACTGCCGAGAGTTTGTTGGGGTTGAAAGAGTTTTCAAAATCTTAAAAGTGGGTGGTGGCCGATGGATTTTCTAGAATTGTGTAGGTTTTTTGTAAATTTTGCACTTTAAATACTAATTACCCCTTAATCTAGACATTAGGCCTATTAAGCCAAAAATTAAAGCCCAATTAATTAAATTAGGATTTAATTAAAAGATAGTAAAGTTTTCTTTTGAATAGAAATGTGAATTTAATAGCCGGGATGCTCGAAAGCTCGAATTTTATTTGAAAAGCCAATACCGATAAAAATTACATTCCGGCGTATAAAATCACCTCACAACCCTATATTTTCGAAAATACTAAAAAGTATCGACCATATTTTAAATAATTAAAAATAATCATTTAATAAAAATATTTTACATTTTCTTCAGCCCTCGTCCCCGTTCCTCGATCGTCGCTTGAATCATCCTTAAAAATATAGTTTTATGCATGATGACAATTAAATCTCATTTAGCAAATAAACATGTATGTCACATAATTAATTAGCAATTGAAATAAATTAATTACTCATTTTCCATAGTTTCCTAGATTCGCATGCAGTTGGATTACGTCGTCTAATTTTGGACCTTACATGATCAGTATCAAGAATAATTTCTATTCTAAATATGTACCAATATCAGGAACATAAAAGGACATGAACCATATTCAGGAACATAAGCAACATCAATCAATATCAATCAATATAACTGTCACTCAAGCTCGTGACTCTACGTTTTAGACTAGACTCAATCCTAGTCTAGGGATCCCGGTTTCCAAATGTGGTATTCCTATATTGAATTCCGTAATAGGAGGAACCGTAATTCTATTACTCGATATAACCATATCCGGTGTTCCTATATCGACTTCCGTAATAGAAGAAATTCTCATTCCCTGTTACTCGATATAACCAAGCATCCGCTGTCATGACCTAACCGTCATGGACTGTAGCTCTATCGCTAATATCCAATCTTGAGACATCCTGCAATGTGCCCGTGGCGATACCACCACTATCAGGCACTTCTGTCACAAGATTATTCGTTTAATACCTGTCATCTATCAATTAAGAAAACAAGTAGATTAAGTCATTCATTGCAAATATCTATGCAATAAAATAAAGTATGTGATTTAGGGAAACTCGAGTCAAACCTCACTCGAGTTGTGCAATCCCAACTCAACATTAATTTATACCTTTATCTCCTCGCTCAGAAGAAGAAGAAGAATTCCCGACTCTATCTCGGTCCATTCTCAATCTGGTAATAACAATACCGAACAAATATAATATCAATAAACAACTCAAGTCAATACCTGTTCTGATCAATACTCAAATCAACATATAATCTGATCAATGTCAAGTCAAGACACAATCTAATCCATATCGACGATATCACTATATAATCAAAATCACTATCGAATCTGTTCAATATCAATCAACTGATGTTTCGACGGCATAACAATACAGTCTTGATAAACCCGTCAGTCCAAACATCACAGATATAATACCAGAACTCATAATCAATATCGATACCAGTCAAAATCTCGATAACCATACATATCTGATATGAATTGTCAGTCAAATCGATTCCAAAAATCATAACAATTACATAAACAGTCCGTTCTTTAATCTGACCTCGATTTTATGATGTCTAACATGACAAGAACATCATATATGAATCCTATTCAATTCTGACAATAGCATAATTTCAAAACATGTCAAAACGTAGCAAAACTTACGTCCAGTTGTAGTTGTTGACGAGAGAATCACAGAACTGTGTTCGGATCAAAATTCTGATGGCCGGATCTTGCACAACCAAATTTTTGAAATGAAAAAGAGCTTGAGGGGAAAGCTCTCGGTTGCCTTGCTGCTGAAATTTCTGAATTGTGTAATGAAATGGGAAAGAATCACACGTACAAGTCAACTTGCATGGCTAGAGACATGTGTCAACTTTTCCATAATTGCACTTTAGTCCCTCAACTTTCCACTATTTGCAATTTGGTCCCTCAATAATTACGAAAGTGCCATCAAATTTAATTCAAATATTTTTCCACTTAATTACCAAATTGCCATCAAATTTAATTCAAGTATTTTTTTCACTTATTTACAAAAATGCCATCAATAATATTTTCTTTTCGGGGTCTCGTACAATTGATAACATCTCGGGCCTTACAGATTGTACCTATAGTGTCCCAATTTTTAGCATTTTCAGCTAATGAATCGAGATACTCAATTGCCTCGTTTGGATCTTTATCTTCAAATGTTCTATTACACATAAATTCAACCATTTGCCTATCTTTAGGTGTTAAGCCTTCATAAAATTGAGAAACAACTCTCCAAATTTCAAAACCATGATGTGGACAAAGATTAAGCAATTCTTTGTATCTATCCCAACACTGATAAAAAGTTTCTCCTTGTTTTTGAGTGAAAGTGATGATTTGCCTTTTGAAAGAATTTGTTCTATGAGATGGAAAAAACTTTTTCAAAAATTGTTGTTGCAATTCATCCCAAGTTCGAATGGATCCCGATCTAAGATTTTGTAGCCATGTTTTATCTTTATCTTTTAAAGAAATAGGAAAAAGCTTAAGTCGAATGGTGTTCATGCTACAATTATGATCATTATATGTGTTGCACACTTCTTCAAACTCTCGTAAATGCATGTATGGATTTTCAGAATCTAAGCCATGAAAATTGGGTAAAAGTTGGATAATACCAGGCTTAAAATTAAAATGAGATGCATCAGGGGGAAAAACTAGACATGAAGGTGCACTAGTACGTGTAGGATTCATGTGATCTCTAAGTGTTCTTTGTCTATCATGATCATGTTGAGATTGAATTTCATCTTCATTTTCTTGGATGGGTTCTTCCGCCATATTTTGTAAAAATAAAGGGTTGTTTCGAATGAGTCGACCACTAAGTGTACGTGACCAAATGCTCATGCAAATGCAAAAGAAAAAAAAAACACACAAAAGCAATAAAAATTCAAATAAAGAAAAATAAACTATAAACAATTTTAAATAGACTTGAAATTAAATTATACTTCCCCAGCAACGGCGCCAAAAACTTGTTGCAACTTTGATTGTTGCACTCCCAAGAGCAGGTTGTCCACAAGTAGTATAATTCGGTGAGTCCGAAATCGTATCCACAGGGAAGCAAAGGTAATTATTAGTCCACTACAATGTCTTTTTGTTTTTGTTTTTGTTTTTTGTTTCTTTTTAATTTTAATTGAATCTTTAATGGGTAAATTTTAATTGTTCAAATTTTAATTTAAGTAGTTGAGATTAAAGGATCCACTCTTGGTATTTTAATAAAGTTAACATTAACGAGCAATATTGAAATCCACTTAATAAAATGGTTCCAATATATTAAATAATCATATTTATATTATATTATATATTAATATCTCATAAGTATATAATATATACCAAAACTTATAAATGTGGTCAAATATTTATTGTGCTATATATAAATTTGTAAACACTAAATCAAGGTTCCCACTTTAAATGGTTGGTAAAACCAAACTAACATTTAAATGGTACCAAGAAAATATTATTATGATATATTTATATATAGTAAATCAAGGAATCCAAGTTAAATGGTTGGTAAAACCAAACTAACATTTAAATGGTTCCAAGAATTTAATATTATAATATATTTATATATAATAAATTAAGGCATCCACTTTAAATGGTTGGTAATACCAAACTAACATTTAAATGGTTCCAAGAATTTAGTGTAACATATAGCAACAATAAATCAAAACTCCCACTTATAAGTAGGGTATAAAAATGCTTAAAGAAATAAATATAACATAAATAATAAATAATGATTAAATAATATAAAACATAGATTCTTACCTTTTAATAACCTTATTATCATGCCAAGAGTTTCACCTATCATCTCAACTTTAGGAAGTTAGCTATTCATTATTCAAAGTGTAAAACTTTGAATATGAAATTAACATGCTAATTATATTTAAATGAAGAAATAAAGGAAAAATATAGAGAGAAATATTATGAACTCAAAGGTTTGTTCATAGAATGAGGGATATCTCAATACATTACAATGCACCCCTATTTATAGCCAAATTTGGGGAGACAACCACAAATAAAATATTATTTTTTACACATAAGTCTTCATTGGTGTTCCAAGAAATTAATATTATATTACACATCTCTTTTGAAAATCTTCTTCACATAAAAAGAAACATGTGGATAATTGAGTTGTCTAGTTGTGATATTTTTTTCAGAATATTTGACCAAGTAATTTGAGAGATATGGTCAAAATACTAGAGCATGGTAAAACTGTCACTCCTTTGGTAACTTTCTTTGTTGCTTAATTTGATCCCACTTGTGAGAAGATTTTTATCTCATGCTTTCCATCAATATTGTAGATATTAACATCAACTTTCTACAGGTCCAAGAATCATCTTAATCCCATTTGCAACGCCAAGTTTATTCGTGTTTTATCGAACCTGTAAAAATAGTAAAAACTTATAATTACACAACTTATATTTTATACAATTTATTATAAAACATATAATATTTAAACATTTAATAAAACAAAAACTATATATTTAAATAATAAAACATTTAATTAATATACAATATTTTATCTTTATCACCAGAAGAGCTTCGATACTCTGAAGCAAGCTCTTATTTCGGCGCCAGTGCTAGCCATGCTGACAGGGCAAGGTGAATTTGTGCTTTATATTGATGCATCTAAGCTCGGATTAGGCGCAGTGTTGATGCAGCAGGGTCGGGTTATAGCTTATGCTTCCAGACTGTTGAAGGTGCATGAGAAGAACTACCCCACGCATGATTTAGAATTAGCTGCAGTCGTCTTTGCGTTGAAGATTAGGAGACACTACTTGTATGGCAAGAAGTGTCAGATTTTCACTGACCACAAAAGTCTGAAATATTTATTCACACAGAAAGAGCTAAACATGAGGCATAGACGGTGGTTGGAACTGGTAAAGGACTATGATTGCGAGATTAGCTACCATCCGGGAAAAGCTAATGTTGTGGCAGATGCCTTGAGCAGGAAGGTTGCAGTCATAGCTCAGCTATCAGTGCAGAGACCTCTTCAGTCCGAAATTCAGAGGTTTGGCTTGGAATTTTATCATAAGGGCAGAGCACCAAGGCTGTCTAATCTGACAGTCCAGTCTTCTCTGCTAGACCGTATCCGGACAGGTCAGCCTTCAGATGAGCAATTACAGAAATGGAGACTGAAAGACGAAGCCAAGGGCAGTGCTCTCTACACAGTGTCCGATGGAATTGTGAGATACAGAGACAGAATGTAGGTGCCTTGCGTCGATTCGATCAGACAGGATATTCTGACATAGGCACATGCATCCCCGTATTCTATTCATCCAGGAAGTACGAAGATGTACAAGGACATGCAGATCCTGTATTGGTGGCCAGGGATGAAGAGAGACATCCGCAGATTCGTATCAGAATGTCTTACTTGTCAGCAAGTAAAAGCTGAACACCAGAGGCCAGCAGGGATTCTTAAGCCGCTCCCAATCCCAGAGTGGAAATGGCATAACATCACGATGGACTTCGTCGTTGGATTGCCTAGGTCAGTCAGAGGTTTTAATGCTATTTGGGTCATAGTGGATCGACTCACTAAGTCAGCACATTTTTTGCCAGTAAAGACGACTTTCTCCATGAGTACGCGGAGCTTTATATCAAGGAGATAGTCCTTTTACATGGGTTCCCAGTTTCTATTGTCTCCAACAGGGACCCGAAGTTCACATCGTCCTTTTGGAAGAGCTTGCATGTAGCCATGGGAACGAAGTTGCTTTTCAGTACAGCTTTTCACCCGCAGACAGATGGCCAGTCTGAGCGAGTGATTCAGATTTTATAGGATTTGCTGAGAGCCTGTATGATCTATTTCCAGTGCACGTAAAACTCATGCATTTATTTAATTATTAAATCATTCATTTAATTTTAAAAATGAGTTTTAGGCATGCATGATTTATTTAAATGAATTATTTGATGCACGTTAAAATGTTTTTTCGAGTTTCAAGTTTTAGGCGTTTATTCGAGGCGGGATCGAGGAGTAGCGACCGGGGACGATATTGGCAAAAATTTAAAAGGCGGTATTTTATTATAAGTTGGGAATGGGGCATTTTATATAATTTATTTAGCTTAGCATTTTAAAGCTTAATTTATGTATGTAGTGATTTAAGAGTTTAAAACTTTTGAAATTAGCATTTTTGTGTGTTTTATTTTGATTTAGGAGTTGTTTAAAATTAATGTGGGTTAAACTTTTTATTAGCATTTTAATTAGTTGATTTAGCAAATATCTCTCCTAATTAAAAACCCACACACACGTTACACACACTCACACACACTTACACGTTTTTACACACACGTTACACACACCCACACACACGTTACACACATTCGATGTCTTGGTTTAGTACAATGGTTTACAAGGTCGAGTCATGGGAATTGTAGAACGTCCTAAGGGATTAAATGAACTTGTGAGTAAGCTTGATTATTATGTCTAAGTGTATCAGTTAAGCATTCGAATTCATGTTAGAATGTGCAGCAACGGCCCCGATCGAAGTCCAATGAATCCCTCAACGCCAAGTAAGTATGTTGACGTGCAAGAAAATATTTTAAGTTTTTGAGGTATGCTAAATGTCTTGTGACCAAATTGAATGGGTTTGGAAGTCGGTGAACGTGGCCGAGGACCTCTCCACCCCGTTAAATTATGAACGGGTTAGATCGTGGTTGGAAAGCGTTAAATTATGAACGGGGACCAACCAGCCCGTTAAATTATGAACGGGGATCTCATGTATGTGGCAGTGGATACGTCCCTGTCAGCCCAGTACTGTGGTTTGTCTGATCAGGCGTTTATTATGTATGGGTCACTTGCTTTGAAACAACTTCTATGCAAAATGAAATCATGTATGTTTAAGTATGAACAAGTACGCATGCATGTTTATGAAAGCTTCTAAATTACGGCACGTCTATGTATGTATGCAAGTTCAAGTTCATTTCAAATCCAAGTTTCAAGTATGTATGTTCTATTTTAAAGTTGCATGCGATTTTATTACGTATTACTTGCTACTCCAGTTTATACGTGTTGAGTCTTTAGACTCACTAGACTTGATCGATGCAGGTGAGGATGATCATGACGAGACGAGGGGTGGGGACCAAGGAGCCGGCTTGGACCGAGCAGAAGGCTAGACCCGAGGACCGCCCACGCAATTTTAAAATTTTAAGCATGAAAATATTAATACTCTTACTTTATGTTTTGGTTGCTAGACATTTTGAACAAGCCTTTCTTTTAGCAAAGTTTTATTGGTGAATGGATGATGTAGTGACGACCGTATTGATTTTATTTTCGTAATTCAAGAAAATTTTTAATTCTTCCGCAAATTTTAAGTAGTAAGAGTACGGTTCGTTACAGAATCTTTCTTCATCATAAATGAATACCTATTCTTGTACCCATCATGTGTCACTCGCCTATCATATTGACAAGGTCTACCCAACAAGATATGACATGCATGCATGGGTACCACATCACACAAGACCTCATCCACATACTTCCCAATAGAAAAAGACACCAAAACTTGCTTGTTCACCTTCACCTCCGCACAATCGTTCAACCATTGAAGCCTATATGGTTGGGGATGCTTTAATGTAGGTAAACCCAATTTTTCCACCATCTCACTACTAGCCACATTGGTACAACTCCCCCCCATCTATGATTAAATTGCAAACCTTTTAATTTACAAAACACCTAGTATGGAACAAGTTTTCCCTTTGGTTAATCTCCTCCTCCTTGACTTGGGCACTCATGATACGCCTAGTCACTAGTGCTTCACCTACAACCGCCCCATATCCCTATCCTCTAACGCAGGCATCTCATCATCATCGTCTTCCCCCTCACTTTGAGACTCATACTCACCATATTCATTCAAAATCAGCACTCTTTTTGTAATGCACATGGGCTGTTCCAGATTGGGCTTGAGTCCCCTCACGGTTATCCCATTACCCATTACTCATAGAGCTTCTCCAGCCCAGGCACTGGAGCTTTTGCATTCCCAGGATTAGAACCCAAGACCTCCTGGGCTGGAGAAGTTCTATGAGTAATGGGTAATGGGATAACCGTGAGGGGACTCAAGCCCAATCGGGAACAGCCCATGTGCATTACAAAAAAAGGTGTTGTAGAACCCGTAAATTGGACTGCGTATAAGCCATGCATAATTCTTGTATTTTAAATTATAATGATTTTATTGCATTAGTATTTAAATGTTTTTCTTTAAAGTTAATTATTTTATGCAGCAGTTTAAATTTTTATCTTTTCAGTTAATTCAGTGAGGCCGGACCGGAGTTGAAGTTTCGAGATAAATTTTAAGATTCAGAAAACATTTCCAGAATTTATTTTAGCTAGCAAGTAAGTTAATTTAAGTAATAAGGAGTTTTAGAGATTTATTTAAACAACTTGAGGTGAGTAGAAAATAAGTTCATTTAAGTTCCAATAATTAAGGGGTTAATTCACTAAATTATTTAAAAGATGGGTAATCTTAATGTTTAAAAATTTATTAACTAGACAATATTTCCCCTCCATTTATAAGTAAAATTTCGGCCACCCCCCTTAGTGAGACAACAAGTCTTTGCCAACTCACCCTTTGACCCATTCTTTGTTATTTTAGCATGCTAAACTTTTTAATTATTAATCAACCTTAATTAATTAATTATTAAGCTTTATCCTAGTCTATATTTGCATGAGAGAATCGGCCACTCATTCTAGATCCATCCAAGAAGCCATTTGATATCAACCAATTCAAATTTCAAAAAGAGAAGACTTGGTCATACCTTTGCATCCCTTTATTAGTGGATCTTCCCCTCACCCTCCTAACCATCATTCTCCACCCCCCATGACCGAAATTCAGAGCATTTAGAGTAGAAAAATCGTGACCCTCATAGCTAGAAACAAGAGAGAAAAATCGAGCAAGAAGCAAGATAAGAAAGCGCTCCACCTCCTCCGCGTCGGATCGTCTCATTCTTTTGTTTTTCTTTCAAAACGAACCAGGCATGCATATATTCTTCCTTGAATCTTCAATCAAGTCCTAATATCATTTATTTTCATTGCATGATCATTATCTCTATGGAAAAAACCGAAATACATTAGAAATTTTCAGAAAACACACATGCAGATTTCGACTTTCATGATGCAGTTTCACGGTTTGCTTTGTTTTGTGGATTTCAGGTATTGGCTCGATTCCAGGCTCCTAAGGCGACATCTAGACATGTAATAGGATGCATTAGGACCATGTTGGTCCATTCATTTAACCCCATGCACGCTGGAAAACACGAAAATGACAGCAACTCCACCTCTTGTCCAATTGAGCTTTTCGAAATTCTGTGTTGCTGTCATATAGGGAATGAATCTGATCATGGCTGCCACAAGGCCTATAGCCATGGTGAGAACACTTCCCTAGCATGTTTATTACTTGACTAAGTCACCCTTTTGGTGGCTCGGTCCATGGTTAATCGGTTTTTAAGTAAAAACGCAAGAACAACCCCTTCCCCATTTCGGCTTCTCACTTGTACAGCATGTGTGTTTGAAATTTTGGTGGAATGGTGTGGATATTGGTTGGAATATGGCCCTTAGCCACGGTTCATACCATACCCCAAGATTTCTAGATTGTGCCATGGTCAATCAAATGGCCATTGGAACGACTCGAGACAGCAATCAAAACAAAACACCTCATGCGCATGCAAAGGTGCTCTCGGGTGAACTTTTCGGATTGGTGCTGGTGTGGTGCGAATTGTGGCTGGTATAGGGCCCATAGCCATGGTTCAAATCATTCCTTGGGATGTTGGTAAGAGTCTCTGGTCGTTGGTTCAAGCCCCAATGGCCGGTAGTCTCGAAAACGACGCAAGAAACCTAAGCACATTTGCTGTATTTTGTGGACAGCAACTTGCTGTGACGGTTCAGGGGCTCGTTCGAGTTCTTGGTTTGCTTTTAGCCTATAGTCTTGGACTGGATAGTGCCTCGTTGAGTTAGGAAGGCCATGTTTTTGACCGTTTGTGATTCGGATCATTTTTGAGGTCCTACGAGAATTTACGGTGTGATGTGCCAAATTGACTCTCGAAAGAGCATTTCATGTTTTGGCCTCCATTCACCTAGATTTCGACCCTCACTATTATAGGGGAATTGTTTCATCATTTTAGGCGTATTTTAATCATGACTACTTGTGGGGACCCGGGCTCTAACTCAATTCTTTTGGGATTAATCGGATCTTTATTATAAAATGCGGGTCAAAATTTTGCTTTTTAACATTAAATCGCATGTATATAAACTAAGCATAATATCTTTCTTTATTTAATTACAACAACCATAACATACATATCTTGTTCTAGTAAATTCATACAAACTAGTGTTTATTACAAACAACAACACAAGTAGTACAAGTCTAGTAAAAACAACTAGTCATCTTCTGCGCCCGAAGTCACCACGCTATCTCGAACTCATCTCTGTCGTGACCCTGATCCTGCCCCACCTGTTGTTATGCACACATACAGACATAACAACAGCCGGAAACTCCGGTGAGAACAATCCCAGTACAAAACATGTATACATGCTAGTACATAATCATAAATCATGCATGAAAGCAATAACAATGGGTTCCATAGTCTATGAAACCAATCTATATGAACATGCAATTCAAATCAAATCATGTATGGACTCGACTCGACTCTACTCTAGGGATCCCGGTGTGAATAAGACGTCACTGTCTGTCACCTACCCTCCCAATCGGGGTGACGGTACGTCTTATTCCTAGACTTCGGTCATGTCTGTATCGAATGTCTACCATCGGAGGAAGTCTGCTCCTATGCGTCGATACACCGAACGTCTAGAAGTTTGGAAAATCTGCCAATGACTCTGCTATCTTAGATGCATGAATATAAATATATAAATGCATAATCATATCCAAAGATTTGAATATAAATCTATAAACAAATCATAATCATATCAAAAGATCAACAACAATTCTAGTATGTGATTTGGTTGGGAAACTCAAATTAAATCTCATTTGAGTTGTGTCTTCCCCAAACAAAACATGAATTATAATTTTCGTCGAACAATCTGTCGTAGTCGAAGTCTCGAAGACGAATCTTACCGATATCAATCTGAAATGCAATGTTGACACACATTGTATCAATCTTCAATTAAATCAACACATCTACGAATCAATAATAAATCTCGGTACCATTCGACGGCATAACGACGTAATTTCTCGATACCGATCAACTCACACAACAAGAATCAATATCCTCAACTCATATCCATCGTACTCTATACATCATAAGCTCATATCAATTCTGAAACCTCCATATTTCCAATTCAAGACATGCTGAAAATCATAACAATTGCATACAATACTATTTCTTCGATCCGACTACGAATATACAATCACCAAATTCACAAGAACACATAATCTAATGTAATTCACAATTTCCCCAATCACAATATCTCAAATCATGTTGAAAGTGAGCAATACTTACATCCTCTTGTAGCCCTTGATGTAAGGAGCACAAATCTATGTTTGGATTGAAGTTTGGATTGCTAGATGTTTGCACAAGCTCAATTATATAATGGAAGGTACCATGCCTTTGCTCTTAACCCTCTCTCGGTTTTCTAGCTTCTGAAATGAAAGGTAAAGAAGACACATCTCATATATTTGCATGGTAAGGGACAAGTGTTATTATTTTTCAAGCACCACGTATGACCGCGGGTGCGGTCATCTACTGCCGCGGGTGCGCTCAAGCTTCGGCAGGCCATTCATAATTGCATACACGTCGACCGCGGGTGCGGTAGTTCTGCACCGCGGGTGCGGTGTTGCTTCGTAAAAAATTCCTACCCTACTGGCCATCCACCGCGGGTGCACTCCTTCTGGACCGCGGGTGCGGTGTCACTTTGTTCAAAAAGCATACCCGACTGTCAATGCACCACAGGTGCGGTAGAAAATAGGGCGCGGGGGCGGTCTCCCTGACTTAAGCAACACATCATCTTTTCTTTTCATCTACATACAATCTAGGGCATTACATTACTTGATGGTTCGGTGTTGGTTCGGGTTGGCATGTAGTCATGATTAAATACGAAGTCGTAGGCGCACTTGTCTTAGTTTTTGGATTTAATTGCATAGTTTGGTCAAGTAAAAGCTATTGCATATTTTTCATGGCATATTTAGGTTGCAGCGAGCCTGGAAGCGATCCAATCCATCAATAAAATTATTACAGGATATTTAATTATGTGAATTAATTATATTAAGTGCAAAAATATTCATTTTGAGATTTATGCGATATTGCTTGTGGTCACTTTATTATCATGATTAAATCTGGTCGCCAGTTACCGGTCCGGTCACCAGTTACCGGTCAGTTCAGTTGTTTCACCCAGTATACTGTGGCAGTAGTTTGATCAGACGTAAATCCGGTCACCAGTTACCGGTCCGGTCCCCAGTATCGGTCAGCTCAGTTCAGTTCAGTTCAGGGACCACTTGCGTAGACCATAATCTCACCAGAAAATTATTACAAGCTATTTCAGTACAGGGCTCCAAGGAGAAAACATTTTTACTATGATTTTTCAGTTCAGTTATGCACGTATTATAATTGCTCATGACAAGTTATTTTCACATTATGCCTCATGACATGATATTTTTACTCCCATGCAAATTTTACTATATTATTTACTCGTTATTTACGATATATGCATGTTGAGTCTTTAGACTCACTAGACTTGATTGTTGTAGGTACTGATGATGTCGTGATCGAGGGCGGGGACCAGTGAGCTAGCTTGGGTCGGCAGTCGTGGCACCCGAGGACCTCAGTTTCAGCACTTGCCATTTTTTTTATGCTCAAATATTTATCAGTTGTTGAATACTTTAACTTGTTATTTTGGCAAATAATAATTTTTTCCGCTGCTATTTTGAACGTTAAACATTTTATCAGTTTTTGGTATGAATGAGGCACTCCATTTATTTTAAAATAAAAATTTTAAATTTCCCGCAAATTTTCAAAGTAAGGATTTTTAGGCCTTTATACTTTTATTTGGACATTCACTAGCAATATGTCCTAACCCTTGACACCTAAAACTTCTAGTATCTCTAGAACAAGTAAGAGGAGTTTCAGATTTACCTTGCACTCCTTGCTTAGGCGCCTCTTGTTTGGTCTCAAATATGGGCTTGGTCACCACTTTACTCTCCTCACGCTTCACTACATTTGATCTCCAAGAAGATGATGTGCCCCAAGTTTGATTGGTGCGGCCAACTCCACGCCTTTTGAGTTGTTGCTCCACTCTTATGGCCATTTGCACCATCTCGTCTAGATCCAAGTAGTGCCGAAGCTCCACTTGATCTTGAATTTCCCTATTCAAACCACAAAGAAAACGAGCCATGGTCGCTTCACTATCCTCCTCAATATTTGCTCTAATCATGACTACCTCAATCTTCTTATAGTAGTCTTCAACACTTTTCAACCCTTGCCTCAAAGTTTGTAGCCTCTTGAACATCTCCCTATAATAGTGATTAGGTACAAACCTTTTTCTCATGACACTCTTCATCTCATCCCAAGACTCAATGGGTCTCTCATTATACCTCCTTCTAGTATTCACTAATTGATCCCATCAAATGAGAGCATAGTCTAAGAATTCCACCACCGCCAACCTCACCTTCTTTTGTTCGGAGTAGTGGTGACATTCAAACACAAACTCTACCCTCTTTTCCCACTCCAAGTACGGCTCCGGGTCAGACTTTCCATGTGTTAGAGTAGGTGCACGTCGAGCCAACTGTTGGCCGACTGTTCACGATGAAACTCTTTGTATAAACGATCTTTATTTTAATAATATTTGAATTTATTAATATGGCGCATCTTTATCTTTATACACATGCTAGTTGCATAGATAAAGTTTTTGAATATACAAATAGTAGAAAGAATATGAGATGCTCATATGATGAGTATCATGAAACTCATATTTGGAATACTGTATATTCTAAATCGTTCCTAGTCGATTCAGCCGCCACTAAGAAGGATAAAGGCCGCTCGAGTTAGAGACTAGTATCTGCGATGTGAGTACCATGTTTCATTGGTAGGGGACATTGTGATGTCCGAACATGCAGATAGGTGCTCCTTGTAGAGTGAACTGAACAACCCTCCATAAAAGGACTTTCCAAGTGGTTCTCACTTATCGAGTGGAAAAGTCCTGGTTTATGGTTGTACAGAATTAGTCCTTATGACCCGGGACAACATTGAGACTCTATGTGCTAGAATTACACTTTGACTTGTTTACCGACTCTCATGGGGTCATCAGGTGGCATGGTTGGGTGTTCTGTCGAAACACATAGGAGTCGATGCATTGTAGTCGGGGATTCACCGCTTACCTACGGGTATGGATATCCTATGTGTTTTTCATGTATGTGTGGGTTGAAATCTCTGATCAGAGTATGGTGGTAATTATGAAAGGGGTTTCATAGATTACACCATCGATGCAACCACAACATGACACATAGTATCGATTCTGTAACGAACCGTATTCTACACTACTTAAAATTTGCGGAAAAATTTAAAATTTTCTTAAATAAAAACATTCATACGGTCGTCACTCAACATTCATAAAAATAAAAATCTCACAATCATCCGTCACCAATAAAATTTTGCTAAAATAAACTGTCTCAAAACGTCTCACGCTCAAATCAAAACATCAGAGTATTTTAAAAATTTGCATAAACATAAACTTGCGGTCCTCGGGTTTAGCCTGCCACTCAGCCCAAGCCTGCCCCTTGGTCATCACCTCCTGTCTCCTCAACATAGTCACCTGCATCGATCAAGTCTAGTGAGTCTAAAGACTCAACACGTATAAACTGGAAATAACGAGTAATACGTAATAAAACCACATGCAACTTGAAAATACGACATACATACTTGGAACTTGAACTTGCATAATAAACTTGAACATACGTACATACATACTTCGACGTGCCATAACTTAAACTTTTCATAAACATGCTGCATACTTGAACATACTTTAACATACATAACTTCATCATTTTGCGTAGAGGATGTTTCAAAGCAAGTGACCCGTAACATAAATGAGCCTGATCAGACTATACCACAGTACTGGGCTGACAGGGACGTATCCACTGCCGCATACATAAGATCCCTGTTCATAATTTAACAGGCCAGTTGATCCACGTTCATAATTTAACGCTTCACAACCACGATCTAACCCGTTCATAATTTAACGGGCGGATTGGTCCCCGTTCATAATTTAACGCTTTCCAATCCTAACATAATATGGTCACAAGATATTTAGCATACCTCAAAAACTAACAAATGTTTTCTTGCACGTCAACATACTTACTTGGCGTTGAGGGATTCGTTGGACTTCGACTGGGGCCGTTGCTGCAACTTACTAACGTGAATTTCATACTTAACTTGCATTACTTAGACGTAGAAAACTCATGCTTACTCTCAAGCTCAATCATATCTTAGGACCTTCTACAATTTCCCACGACACGCCCTTAATAATCTTTGCACTAACCCATAACATCTAACTTAAAATGAACTTACAAATATTTCCCAAAAACAAGGGTACACGGACCCCGTGCTTGGGTCCGGGAGAGGGTCCGTGTACGTACTGCCTAGAGTGTGTCGGGAAACGGAAGGAGCACGGACCCCGTGCTAGGGTCCGGATGGGGGTCCGTGTAGACTCTGGAAGAAGACATTGAAAGTAAAGCAAAGGCACGGACCCCGTGTCAGGGTCCGGGTGAGGGTCCGTGTAGATACTAGAAAGAGACACTAAGTAAAACCCAAAGGCACGGACCCCGTGCTCTCATCCGTGTAAGGGTCCGTGCTGTCTCGCAAAATTGACACTGAAGGAATAACAAAGGCACGGACCCCGTGCCTGGGTCCGTGTTTGGGTCCGTGTTCGCTCGTTGCTTCGAAACCTGCGAGAAAACTTATGCACCTGCCTAATCTCCCAATTGCACATCAATGGAACGAAATTTACCATCTTAGGACTCTTCTTAGAACACCATAACATTGCATCAAAACTTATACAAACACCTCACAATACGACGTCCACTATACTACACAACGCAACACCAATTATGCAATTAACCTCAATCCCTTTCCTACAACTTTAAACTCATTCAAACGCCTAACAACTTGCATCAAAATCTTAAAAATACACCAAACCTCAAAACTAGCATGCTTATACGCAGCAACGATCGCCCGTCAGTTTCCAACGAAGCCTGCAACACTGAAACTTCAAGAATTATCAAAATCATAACTTTTCTGAAACGCAGTTTGAGCAGTCCCACGAAAAATGCCATAACTCAATCAATATTTGTCCAAAAATTTCGAATCATATATCAAATCGAAGGTATCGAAAAGTTACACGTTTTTTCCGTTGAAAGTTTTCCCAAAATCTGAACAGAAAAATCGCAGTTTTGGCATGAACAGTAAAAATGAGTTTTAGATCTAAAAATTTTCCTTCGAAATTGATCCGATTCATTATCCGCTCAAACTACTATCATCATACATAACGTTTACGCATAAAAATCGACACAACGCATAATATGACTTGATCGACACAGCAAGAACAGAGTATACGTGCCTTTTTGATGATAACGTTACTGAAAGACGACACCGAAGCGGAGATAGAGAGAGGCTTGATCCGGGACGAACGTGGCACCGTTTTTCTCGAAATAAAATCACGAAAATCTTGCTGAAAAACTGAAGGGAAGGGGGTGGCTGCTATAGGCTTTAGAACCCTAGGTTTTGCTCTTGAAAATAATAAAAGTCTAGAATGAACTTGTGTGTGTGTTTGTGCGTGTCTAGGTGTGTTTAAAAGTGTGTTTGTGTGTGTGCGTGTGTTTTAAATATTAAAAGTTGCTAATTGACTAAATGACAATTCTAATTAAAAATACTAACTCACACTCACTTTTAAATAAAACTCTACAATTAAAATATAACACACCATACTAGACTTTAAAAGTTCTAAAATCATAAACTCACCAAAATAATTATTTTAGGATTCAAAATGCTAGCATCTCACTAAATTATTTAAAATACCCCCAAACTCAACTAAAAATAAAATACCATCTTTAAAATTGCCAAAAATCGTCACCGGGTCTTTTCCTCAATCCCGCCTCGAATGAACGCCTGAAACATGAAACTCAATAGACATTTTAACGTGCATCACATAAACATAAATAATTTAAAATAATGCATTTAAATAAATCATGCATCGCCCAAAACTCACTTAAAATTAATTTAAATGATTTAATAATTAAATGAATGCATGGGTTATACGTGTATTAAATTTGGGCACTACAGTTCCTCCCCCACTTATAAAAATTTCGTCCTCGAAATTAAGTCTTACCGAACAACTCCGGGTTGCGAAGTCTCATGTCGGCCTCTGACTCCCAGGTGGCTTCTTCCACCGATTGATTCAGCCATTGAACTTTGACCAACTTAGTCGTCTTGTTCCGAAGTCTGCGCTCCTGTCTGTCTAGGATTTGGACTGGTTTCTCCTCGTAAGACAGGTCTGGAGTCAACTGCAGCGGCTCATAACTCAGAACATGAGAAGGATTAGCCAAATATTTTCTTAGCATCGAGACATGGAACACATTGTGCACCCCGGTCAGATTCGGCGGAAGGGCTACACGATACGCTAGCGTCCCAACTCTGTCCAAGATCTCAAACGGTCCAATAAACCTCGGACTCAACTTACCTCTCTTCCCAAATCTCATAACACCCTTCATAGGTGCTATCTTGATAAAAACGTGATCTCCTACGGCAAACTCAAGATCTCTCCTCCTTTTATCTGCATAGCTCTTCTGACGGCTCTGGGCGGTCTTCATTCTGTCACGAATCTTGACCACCACGTCTGCAATCTGCTGAACTATTTCTGGACCAAGTTCTGTCCTCTCACCAACTTCATCCCAATGAACTGGTGATCTGCACTTCCTCCCGTACAACGCCTCATAGGGAGCCATACCAATAGATGCTTGGAAGCTGTTGTTGTATGTGAACTCCACTAGAGGTAGTCTAGACTCCCAAGTTCCTTGAAAATCAATCATGCAAGCTCTTAGCAAGTCTTCCAAAATCTGAATCACTCGCTCAGACTGGCCATCTGTCTGCGGGTGAAAAGCTGTACTGAACAGTAACTTCGTCCCCATGGCTGCATGTAAGCTCTTCCAGAAGGACGATGTAAACCTCGGGTCCCTGTCGGACACAATAGAGACTGAGAAACCATGCAACCGGACGATCTCCTGGATATAAAGATCCGCATACTGCGTCATGGAGAAAGTCGTCTTCACTGGCAGAAAATGCGCTGACTTAGTGAGTCGGTCCACTATAACCCAAATGGAGTTCGATCCTCTGACTGATCTCGGTAATCCAACCACAAAATCCATAGTAATGTTCTACCACTTCCACTCGGGAATGGGTAGTGGCTTAACCAATCCTGCTGGTCTCTGATGTTCAGCTTTTACTTGTTGACAAGTGAGACATTCTGATACGAACCTACGGATGTCTCGCTTCATCCCTGGCCACCAATACAATAACTGAAGGTCTTTGTACATCTTGGTGTCTCCTGGGTGAATGGAATACGGAGATGCGTGTGCCTCTGTCAAGATATCCTGTCTGATCGAACCAACACTAGGCACCCACATTCTACCTCTGTATCGCACAATACCGTCTGAAACTGTGTACAGCACACTGCCCTTGGCTTCGTCTTTCAGTCTCCATTTCTGTAACTGCTCATCTGAAGACTGACATGCTCGGATTCGGTCTAGCAAATCAGATTTGACTGTCAGATTAGACAGCCTAGGAGCCTTGCCATCACGATAAATCTCTAGACCAAACTTCTGAATCTCCGACTGTAGTGGTCTCTGAGCTGTCAACTGAGCCACCACTGCCACTTTTCTGCTCAAGGCGTCTGCGACAACATTAGCTTTTCCCGGATGGTAGCTAATCTCGCAGTCGTAATCTTTCACAAGTTCTAACCACCGTCTCTGTCTCATATTCAACTCTTTCTGCGTGAAGAAATATTTGAGACTTTTGTGGTCGGTGAAAATCTGGCATTTCTCGCCGTATAGGTAGTGTCTCCAAATTTTCAGTGCGAAGACGACGGCGGCTAACTTAAGATCGTGTGTCGGGTAGTTCTTCTCGTGCACCTTTAACTGTCTGGAAGCATAAGCTATGACCCGACCTTGCTGCATCAGCACTGCGCCTAATCCGAGCTTAGATGCATCGGTATAAAGCACAAACTCACCTTGCCCTGTCGGCATGGCTAGCACTGGCGCTGAAATAAGAGCTTGCTTCAGAGTATCAAAGCTCTTCTGACATTCATCACTCCACACGAATTTTGCATTTTTCTTGGTTAGTGAGGTGAGCGGCACTGCTATGGACGAAAATCCCTTAATAAACTTACGGTAGTAGCCTGCTAAACCCAAAAAGCTGCGGATTTCAGATGCGTTCTTTGGCTCAACCCATTCTTTAACAGCTGCCACCTTCGATGGGTCCACCTCAACACCACTGCTGGATACTATATGCCCCAAAAATGCAACTTTCTGCAGCCAAAATTCACACTTACTGAACTTCGCAAATAACTTGCGACTCTGCAAGGTCTGCAAAACTGTCCTCAAATGCTGGTTGTGCTCCTCATGGCTCTTCGAGTAAATAAGAATGTCGTCAATGAATACTATGACGAATTGATCGAGGAACGGCTGAAATACTCGGTTCATGAGATCCATGAAAATTGCTGGAGCGTTGGTCAATCCAAACGGCATTACTAAGAACTCGTAATGCCCGTATCTGGTCCTGAAAGCTGTCTTATGAACATCTGCATCCTTCACTTTCAGCTGATGATACCCTGATCGAAGATCTATCTTAGAGAACACGGTAGCTCCCTGCAACTGATCGAACAAGTCTTCGATTCTAGGCAACGGGCATTTGTTCTTGATCGTTACCTTGTTCAGCTCACGGTAATCGATGCACAGCCTCATGCTCCCATCCTTCTTCTTTACAAAGAGCACTGGTGCGCCCCACGGTGAGAAACTCGGGCGAATGAATCCTTTTTCGAGGAGCTCTTGAATCTGCTGTTTGAGCTCTAACATCTCAGCTGGAGCTAATCTGTATGGCGCCTTGGAGATTGGCGCTGTGCCTGGCACGAGATCGATTGCAAACTCCACCTCTCTCTCTGGTGGAAGACCGGTGACGTCATCAGGAAAGACGTCTGGAAATTCTTTGACTACTGGCACCTCTGATAAGGATGGAGTGGACACGTCAGGCGCTGAAATAATACTAGCCAAAAAGGCCTGACATCCCTTGGAGATCAAACTCCTCGCCTGCATGCATGAAATCATGCGAGGAAAGCTTCTCCATCTGGCTGGCTCAAAAAGGAATTGCTCCATGCCCGGCGGTCTAACTAAAACTGACCTCTTCTGAAAATCTATCAGAACTCTATTCTTAGTCAGCCAGTCCATTCCCAATATAATATCGAACTCTGGCATCGGCAATAGGATTAAATCTGCGTATACTAGGTGGCCATGCAGTTCTAGATCAATATCTCTGATCACACTGGTAGCCAACAGTTCTTCCCCTGACGGGACTGTCACTGAAAAGTTCACGTCTAGGCCTATGGACTTGAGGTCCAAATGATTGGCAAACGTCTCTAATATGAAGGAGTGGGTGGCTCCTGAATCTATCAGTGCAGTTGTAGCTAATCTCTTTATGAAAATATTTCCTGAGAAGCGTTAGCACAACACAACTTATACCCCAAGACACTAACAAGATAGTAACCCAAATATACTCAAACAATACTAGCATCCTACTTATCCCAAGTAAAATTCCACATGCAAATCAAATAGTACTGAACTTAGGTAGAAAAGTTTACCGGTAAGTAAAGTAGTGTCTGGGTCCGCCTCCTGTGCATGCATGGCGAATACCCTGCCCTGGGTTGGCTGCTTCCACTGCGGGCACTCCTTCAGCATATGATCTGTAGCTCCACACTTGAAGCACCTGCCTGATCCATACAAGCACTGTCCCGGGTGTTGACGATTGCATTTAGGACACACGGGAAAGGCAACGGGCATCTGAGGCGCCCCTTGCTGCTGAACTGGACCCTTGCCCTTTGGTGGTCCCTGATAAGGCTTCTTCGCTGGCGGCCCCTGATACGGTTTCTTAAAGTGGGGTCGCTGATTCTGCTGCTGGTGGTGAGGCTGCGGTGGAGCCTGATAGGGACCTCTTGCCCTGCCTGTCAGCCTCAATATCTCGTTGGTCCTGCTCTGCCGCCAAGGCCCTAGATACGGCGACTGCATAAGAAGTGGGACCAGCTACTCTCACATCGCGACGCAGGATCGGCCGCAGTCCATTCAGAAAATGCCTCAACTTTGCTTGGGCATCGTTCGCAATGAGGGGCACGAAGTGACACCCCCTCTCAAACCTTCTCACAAACTCTGCTACGCGACTATCTCCTTGCCGCAGCGTCATGAACTCGTTGGTGAGTCGGGTTCGTACTTCCTCAGTGAAGTACTTGGAGTAGAAGAATTCCTTGAAACCATTCCATGGCAGTACTTGCAGATTAACCGCCACGGACGCGCTCTCCCACCATAACCTGGCATCTCCAGTCAATAAGAAGAAGGCACAACGAACCCTATCAGCATCTGTCAGCTCCATAAAGTCGAAAATTACTTCGATGGACTTGATCCATCCCTCAGCTACCATCGGGTCAGTGGTACCCGAAAACTCCTTCGGACTCATCCTCCGGAATCTCTCATATACTGCCTCCGGTCTAGGCCTCTCCTCGTGGCCTGCAACAGTCTGGTTCCTCGCAAATTGTGCGAAGAATTGCGTCATGCCAGCAAGCATCTGAGCCTGCATATCTGGAGGTGGTGGTGGAGGTGGAGGATTGGCTCTTTCCTCCTCTCGGTGTTCCCTGTCCTCAGTCCTATCTTCCTGGTTAACCATACGTCTAGGAGGCATACTGTTCCAACAATTACCCAACACGTAAACCCAACATGCATGAATATAATACCAATATCATAAGACGCACAAAATTTGAACTTTAAAACATATACATGCTGAAATCATGTCTTAATGCATAGTACGTAGCATAACTCAAAACCTTAAAACTTACAGACTTGAGGTGTGACTTCGAGAGCTTCTTGCGACTGGCAGTAGGCGTAACCCTTTACAAGAACACCGCTCTGATACCAACTGTAACGAACCGTATTCTACACTACTTAAAATTTGCGGAAAAATTTAAAATTTTCTTCAATAAAAACATTCATACGGTCGTCACTCAACATTCATAAAAATAAAATCTCACAATCATCCGTCACCAATAAAATTTTGCTAAAATAAACTGTCTCAAAACGTCTCACGCTCAAATCAAAACATCAGAGTATTTTAAAAATTTGCATAAACATAAACTTGCGGTCCTCGGGTTTAGCCTGCCACTCAGCCCAAGCCTGCCCCTTGGTCATCACCTCCTGTCTCCTCAACATAGTCACCTGCATCGATCAAGTCTAGTGAGTCTAAAGACTCAACACGTATAAACTGGAAATAACGAGTAATACGTAATAAAACCACATGCAACTTGAAAATACGACATACATACTTGGAACTTGAACTTGCATAATAAACTTGAACATACGTACATACATACTTCAACGTGCCATAACTTAAACTATTCATAAACATGCTGCATACTTGAACATATTTTAACATACATAACTTCATCATTTTGCGTAGAGGATGTTTCAAAGCAAGTGACCCGTAACATAAATGAGCCTGATCAGACTATACCACAGTACTGGGCTGACAGGGACGTATCCACTGCCGCATACATAAGATCCATGTTCATAATTTAACAGGCCAGTTGATCCACGTTCATAATTTAACGCTTCACAACCACGATCTAACCCGTTCATAATTTAACGGGCGGATTGGTCCCCGTTCATAATTTAACGCTTTCCAATCCTAACATAATATGGTCACAAGACATTTAGCATACCTCAAAAACTAACAAATGTTTTCTTGCACGTCAACATACTTACTTGGCGTTGAGGGATTCGTTGGACTTCGACTGGGGCCGTTGCTGCAACTTACTAACGTGAATTTCATACTTAACTTGCATTACTTAGACGTAGAAAACTCATGCTTACTCTCAAGCTCAATCATATCTTAGGACCTTCTACAATTTCCCACGACACGCCCTTAATAATCTTTGCACTAACCCATAACATCTAACTTAAAATGAACTTACAAATATTTCCCAAAAACAAGGGTACACGGACCCCGTGCTTGGGTCCGGGAGAGGGTCCGTGTACGTACTGCCTAGAGTGTGTCGGGAAACGGAAGGAGCACGGACCCCGTGCTAGGGTCCGGATGGGGTCCGTGTAGACTCTGGAAGAAGACATTGAAAGTAAAGCAAAGGCACGGACCCCGTGTCAGGGTCCGGGTGAGGGTCCGTGTAGATACTGGAAAGAGACACTAAGTAAAACCCAAAGGCACGGACCCCGTGCTCTCATCCGTGTAAGGGTCCGTGCTGTCTCGCAAAATTGACACTGAAGGAATAACAAAGGCACGGACCCTGTGCCTGGGTCCGTGTTTGGGTCCGTGTTCGCTCGTTGCTTCGAAACCTGCGAGAAAACTTATGCACCTGCCTAATCTCTCAATTGCACATCAATGGAACGAAATTTACCATCTTAGGACTCTTCTTAGAACACCATAACATTGCATCAAAACTTATACAAACACCTCACAATACGACGTCCACTATACTACACAACGCAACACCAATTATGCAATTAACCTCAATCCCTTTCCTACAACTTTAAACTCATTCAAACGCCTAACAACTTGCATCAAAATCTTAAAAATACACCAAACCTCAAAACTAGCATGCTTATAAGCAGCAACGATCGCCCGTCAGTTTCCAACGAAGCCTGCAACACTGAAACTTCAAGAATTATCAAAATCATAACTTTTCTGAAACGCAGTTTGAGCAGTCCCACGAAAAATGCCATAACTCACTCAATATTTGTCCAAAAATTTCGAATCATATATCAAATCGAAGGTATCGAAACGTTACACGTTTTTGCCGTTGAAAGTTTTCCCAAAATCTGAACAGAAAAATCGCAGTTTTGGCATGAACAGTAAAAACGAGTTTTAGATCTAAAAATTTTCCTTCGAAATTGATCTGATTCATGATCCGCTCAAACTACTATCATCATACATAACTTTTAAGCATAAAAATCGACACAACGCATAATATGACTTGATCGACACAGCAAGAACAGAGTATACGTGCCTTTTTGATGATAACGTTATCGAAAGACGACACCGAAGCGGAGATAGAGAGAGGCTTGATCCGGGACGAACGTGGCACCGTTTTTCTCGAAATAAAATCACGAAAATCTTGCTGAAAAACTGAAGGGAAGGGGGCGGCTGCTATAGGCTTTAGAACCCTAGGTTTTGCTCTTGAAAATAATAAAAGTCTAGAATGAACTTGTGTGTGTGTTTGTGCGTGTCTAGGTGTGTGTAAAAGTGTGTTTGTGTGTGTGCGTGTGTTTTAAATATTAAAAGTTGCTAATTGACTAAATGACAATTCTAATTAAAAATACTAACTCACACTCACTTTTAAATAAAACTCTACAATTAAAATATAACACACCATACTAGACTTTAAAAGTTCTAAAATCATAAACTCACCAAAATAATTATTTTAGGATTCAAAATGCTAGCATCTCACTAAATTATTTAAAATGCCCCCAAACTCAACTAAAAATAAAATACCATCTTTAAAATTGCCAAAAATCGTCACCGGGTCTTTTCCTCAATCCCGCCTCGAATGAACGCCTGAAACATGAAACTCAATAGACATTTTAACGTGCATCACATAAACATAAATAATTTAAAATAATGCATTTAAATAAATCATGCATCGCCCAAAACTCACTTAAAATTAATTTAAATGATTTAATAATTAAATGAATGCATGGGTTATACGTGTATTAAATTTGGGCACTACAGATTCATTGACAACTCTCGATAAACCAATAGTTGTCGAATCGGTCGGGATATATGAGTTGAAGGGACCGTACTGTACGCTAACCATAATTGATTGGTTCTTGCAGGCACTATCATGTGATACCTAGGGAATCACGTAAGCGATGCTGCTAGGCGTTTAACGTGATTGGTTGGGTACTATCAGACTTGAGTTCTGACGTTCTTGTTATCAAGGTGTTGATAAGTAAGAATGGGGCAATTGGGGTATGCTCGTATAAGGACATGTTTAGTCCGAATCACATGGAGATGTGAACCCACGGCTAGTTGTATCAATGAACCATTGAGGGCCACACAAGTATTAACTTTGTAAATCCCGAAGAGAAGTAAAATTAGTTCAATGTGTTGAACGGCTTATAAATGTGTTTATAAGCGTAAAGAAAAATAGAAGTGTGACTTCTATGAGAGAAATATAAATTTTAATTTATGGAAGTGTTCCTAGATTAAAATTGGGCCAAGCGAATAATGTATTTGAAAATTGTAATTTTCATAAACATTATTATGGACTAAATTAAATTAATTCAAGTGTTGAATTAATTATACACTAGTGGACCTAGTAGAGTCTAAATAATTAAAATAATTCAAGTGTTGAATTAATTAAATTATATTGAGTCTTGTAGAGCTCAATTAAATAATTATTTAACTAGTGGGACTTGAATAAATTCAAGTATTATTTAATTAATCTCAAATGTGTTTGAGATAATTAAAATTTAGTCTATGGTTTTTAATGTGTTAAAAACCATATAATATATGTGAGACATGCTAGGGTTTGCATGCTTGGGAGGTGAAAGGTTGTGAATACTTTTTATTAAAAAATTCAAAAGCATGCAACTTTTGAGAGACAACTTTTCACAACAACCTAGGTTAGTCTCCCACACTCCACACTCTCACCTTGGCCGAAAATTGAAGGAGTTTTTTCTCTCATTTTTTCTCATCTTGTGTTCTTCATTTTCTTGGAGAATATTCACTTATTTTTGATAAATCTTCAAATATTTCTAGTGCAATATTTGAAGGGATTTACATTGTTAGTGGTGGGCTTAATTCTTGAAGAGGAGGGAAGCTTGTAGATCTTTCTTGCCTTAGAAGAGCTTAGTTGCTAGTCAACTAAGTTGGAGCCATTATCAACTTTGTAAAGTTGATAGGTAATCTCATAAACATCCTATGTATGTGATTATTTTGTAAATATTACACACTATACTAGGTGGCCGAAATTTTGCTTGTAAATTTAAAATTTTTGACTTCCGTTGCGCTTCCGGCCACCGTAACCGGTCCGCTTTCAAGTGGTATCCGAGCTAAGGTTACGGTTTTTGTGTAATATTTGCATAATATTAGGTTGAGATCGATTTCTAACCGCTTGAGAAATTTTTGGTGCAAGGAATCTTGAAGGCCGAAAATATTTTGAAAACAACAAAAAAAAATAATATATTTTCGGGCAGCTTGTTGCTGCCCGTGAAATCTCGGGCTGCCCGAAAATTTCGGGCAGCCGAGGGGCAGCCCAAGGGGCTGCCCGAAATGCTGTTTTTTAAATAAAAAAAAATTTTTGGTTGCCGGAATCCGGCGACGGTGCTCCGGCGACGGCGATGACGGCTAGGGTTTCCAAAAGTGTTTTGGAGAATCTTAGTGTCATGGGCCTTGAGATGTTGGGCCATTAGATGGTCAACATATTTTGTGAAATTTAAATGGGCCTAAGTATTTTTGTGAAAAATGAGTTTTGGGCCCTTAAGTTTAAATTTACAATTGTTGCACATATTTTCTCATAAAATAAATAATTGAAGTAGGACTTTAATTATTTATAGTAAATGGTGATTTACAAGAAATTCGATTATAAATAAATTAATTTGAAAGTAGACAAAGGTGTTTGTATACTTTGTTAATTTAATTTATAATTGTGGCGGTTAGTGATTAGATCAAGATATATAATATTGGATCAATTAATTATAGTGATAATTAATTGATGGTGTATGATATGTGATATTATGCATGAAGGATGATCGAAAGCCCAAGCCCAATTTGCTAGGTGTATGCTAGGATATTTGTGTTGTATGATTGTAATAATTATCAATTTAAAGTGAGCTTGGTTTATGGCCCGTTCCCACCCCATGAGATGTATCCCTATGTGCCATGGATATTTAATTGTAAATATTAGAATAGTGGAAGATCAAGATTGGAAGATGGTGGCCTTGGTGATTATGAAGATCGAAGACATGTAATATTGGATGCTAATGTAATAATTTAGTTGCATTGCATCCCGTGCATTTACCCTAGGATTGGACCTAGGCCCGTGTTTGGCTCACACGGGCCATTAGTTTTGGGGCGATTGATCATCCTTGTACTGTTTTCTATTTATAATATATGCATGATATGTTATAAATAATGAGTATGTTCGTTATTATTATTATAATAACAAAGTTGCATGAATCCGGCAAACATACGATCAAACATGGCGAGCTTTTAAAATAAAATTAATGATGAGACCTTTCAAAATTAAAAAACCCTCATTTTGAATAAGATTCAAAATTAATATCAAGTCCGAAAAGGGGAATTATAAATTTGTTTATAATTTCCTTGTCTTCCATCGACAATGGATGCATGATGAACGCTACCCGTACTCGGGGCTCGGCTCATATTATTGAGGGGGCCCTGGGTGCCGGAAAGCTGTGACATCCATTGACATGGTGATGTGAACTACGTGGAACTCCCATGATTTCAGCTCATATTATTGAGGGAACTCATGGCGACCGTCCATTAAGGTTCAATATCGATGGGTTAGGCTTGACACGTAAAGATGAATGACGTCATATTATTGGGTCCTAATCAAACGTGAGACAAAATTATACGTAGAGGGTTGCATGGCGATGCAATTGGAAACTACCTTTTAGGAGTTGTGATGGCCGATATTTTTCGGGATCACAATTCGCTAATTGGACCTTACGTACCTACTGAGGAAAGTGTTTCCCGTTTTCACTAGAGGCTAGTGAAAATATCAAAACAGTAGGAGCGATAATTTATAAAGTAAAAGTCCAAACTTTATATCTTATTAAATATTTTAAAATAGTCATTAACATTTATCTGTTTTACTTTTCAGTACAAATCTGTGACAATGTCATCAATTCGCAACCCGTTTTCCGTTATTCTCGAAAAACACGTTCTAACCGGACCAAACTATATCACTTGGCTAAGAAATCTAAAGATTGTCCTAAACTCGGAGAAAATCGCATACACACTGACTGAGTCGCCCCCTGATGAGGCTCCGACTAACTGCAGTCCCGAGGAACTGCAGACCTACAAGGATTGGTGCGACCATGACTTGAAGGCCAAGTGTTACATCCAGGCTTCGATGAACGATGATCTGCAAAGGCGATTCGAGGATGCAAAGAATGTTGCTGACATTCATATGCACCTCAAGGAGCTCTTCGGAGAGCAGACTCGGCCTTTGAGGCATGCAACAGTAAAGGAGCTCACCACTTTACGCATGCGAGATGGGACTTCGGTCCATGAGCATGGCCTAAAGTTGATTGGGCTCGTGGACAATCTTGTTGGCATGGATTTGATCTTGCCATCGGAGTTGACCACGGATGTGCTGCTGCTGTCGCTGCCTAGCTCTTTCGATCCTTTTGTCGTGAACTTCAATATGAACAAGCTCGAGCCCAGCCTTGAAGAGTTGGTGAACATGCTTGTGACCTTTGAGTCCACCATCAAGAAGGAGAAGCCGGTTCTTTATGTGGGCTCTTCATCTGGCACGAAGACCGGTCCACCTGGGAAAGGAAAGAAGCGTTCTTTCAAGCGCCCCAAGAAGAGCGAGCCCTTGAAGAGGCAGACTCCGAGTCCCATAGTGGCAGCCGCGCCAGCCAAGGCTGAGAAGACAGTTGACATCTGTCATCACTGCAAGAAGCCTGGAAATTGGAGGCGTAACTGCAGGGAATATCTTGCGCAGAAGGGTTCTGGCAAGGGTATGTTCTATATTGAAGTAAATATCTCGATTAATTCTACTTCTTGGGTATTAGATACCGGCTGTGGCTCACATCTCTGTAATGATTTGCAGGTGATATGAAGAAGTAGGAGGCTCCGAGAGGGTGAGACCTTCCTGAGGATGGGCAATGGAGCAAGGGTTGCTGCCAAATCCGTAGGAGATGTTTATTTAATATTGAACAATGATTTTAATCTTGTTTTGAGAGATGTTTTGTATGTAGCAGACTTGGTTAAAAACATTATTTCCATTTCTATGCTTGATATTGATGGATTTTCTTGTTTATTTGGCAAAGGTGTTTGCAATATTTACAAGAATGAATGTTTAGTTGGTACGGGTGAACTTGAAAACAATCTCTACACCTTAAAATTAAAAGATATTCCACTTAACAATGTCCAAACGATAACAACAACAAATAAGCGCAAACAAGATACTCTTAAATCGGCACAATTATGGCATGCTCGATTAGGTCATATTTCCCTAAGAAGAATTAACAAGCTAGTGGGAGTTGGCATGTTTGATATGTCCGATATTAATGCTCTCACGACTTGTGAATCCTGTCTAAAAGGAAAGATGACCAAAATTCCCTTTAAGGGCCATGCGGAGCGAGCCAAAGGGTTATTGGATTTGATCCATACCGACGTGTGCGGTCCACTTAGCATCACCACTAAGCATGGACATTCCTACTTCATCACCTTTACCGATGACTTTTCGAGGTATGGGTATGTGTATTTGATGAAATACAAGTCTGAAGCCTTTGAAAGGTTCAAAGAATTCAGAAGTGAAGTAGAGAAACAATTGGGACGAAGCATCAAGACACTTCGATCGGATCGAGGTGGTGAGTACTTGAGTGCCGAGTTCCAAGAGTATCTTAGAGAGAATGGGATTCTCTCGCAGTGGACTCCGCCCGCTACACCGCAGTTGAATGGTGTTTCGGAGCGTCGTAACCGGACTTTGATGGACATGGTTCGGTCTATGATGGGGTTCACGGAGTTGCCGCCATCCTTTTGGGGATATGCGCTTGAAACAGCGGCACTGTTGTTGAACAATGTCCATACAAAGGCAGTTGACAAGACACCATATGAGATATGGATGGGTAAGCCTCCCAAATATTCTTATCTTAGAATATGGGGGTGTCCTGCTTATGTGAAGCAGACAGTGGGAGATAAATTGGATAGTCGATCCATTTTATGCTACTTTGTGGGATATCCAAGGAATTCCATTGGATATTATTTCTATCATCCTCAAGAAACAAAGGTGTTTGTTTCTAGGAACGCAACCTTTTTGGAAAAGGAATTTCTATTGGATAGAAAAGGCGAGATGATAGAACTCGAAGAGGTTCGAGAGACACCCACAGTTGTAGAACCCACACCCGAGAAGCCAAGTGAGGAGATACAAGCTCCTAGAAGATCCGAGAGGGTCTCGAGACCACCTGTAAGGTATGGTCTGCTTCTTGAAGAGGGCCATGATGAGCCTAATCTTGGATGTGATCCAAGGACCTTCAAGGAAGCGTTATCGGATGCCGATTCATCCAAGTGGCTTGAAGAAATGGAATCTGAGATGAATTCCATGCATTCGAACCAAGTGTGGAATCTTGTGGATCCACCTGAGGGAACTGTTCCCATAGGGTGTAAATGGATTTACAAGAGGAAACTTGGGGCGGATGGGAAGGTATTGACCTTCAAGGCGCGATTGGTAGCAAAAGGGAATACTCAAAGGCAAGGTGTTGACTATGAGGAAAATTTTTCTCCAGTTGCGATGTTCAAGTCCATTAGGATATTGCTAGCCATAGCTGCATGGTATGACTATGAGATATGGCAGATGGATGTGAAGACAGCCTTCCTTAATGGGGATATTAAGGAAGAGATTTACATGTCTCAACGGGAGGGGTTTACATCTATCGGAAGTGAGCATATGGTATGCAAACTTCAAAGATCTATATATGGTCTTAAGCAGGCATCGAGGAGCTGGAACCTCAGATTCGATAGTACAATCAAAGAGTTTGGTTTTACTAAGAATCCTGAGGAACCCTGTGTGTATAAGAAGGTCAGTGGGAGTGCTGTGACATTCCTTGTTCTTTATGTTGATGACATTCTACTCATTGGGAATGATGTACGAATGTTGCAATCAACTAAGATATGGTTAGCAAGTAAGTTCTCAATGCAGGACTTGGGTGAAGCATCTTTTGTATTGGGAATACAGATCTATAGAGATAGATCAAGAAGATTGCTTGGTCTCACCCAGTCCACATACATTGATACCATCGTGAAGCGGTTCTCGATGGATGAGTCCAAGAGAGGACATCTACCAATGTGTCATGGGGTGTCCCTATCCAAGTCTATGTCTCCCAAGACTGATGCAGAGATAGCGGCGATGACACGAATACCGTATGCTTCGGCTATTGGTAGTATCATGTATGGGATGATATCTACACGTCCTGACGTGGCATTTGCACTAAGTGTAGTGAGTAGATATCAATCCAACCCTGGTCTTCCACACTGGAAAGCTGTGAAAGACATCCTCAAGTATTTGAGAAGGACCAATAAGTTGTTTTTGGTCTATGGGGGTGGAGAACTAAAATTGGAAGGCTATACCGACTCTAGCTTCCAAAGCGATGTTGATGACTCGAAGTCAACCTCCGGATTCATATTCATGCTCAATGGTGGTGGTGTCTCTTGGAAGAGTTCCAAGCAAGACAGTACTGCGGATTCCACCACTGAGGCAGAATACATTGCTGCATCGGCTGCAGCAAAGGAGGCTGTTTGGATTAGGAATTTCGTCCAAGAGTTGGGCGTCATTCCAAATGGAGTTGCTCCTATCCCAGTGATGTGCGACAACACGGGAGCCATAGCTCAGGCGAAGGAGCCAAGGTCTCATCAGAAGTCCAAACACGTATTGAGAAAGTACCACATCCTCAGAGAGATCGTGGAAAGAGGAGATGTCGTGATTTACAAATCGGCTCCGCAGATAATGTTGCTGATCCACTAACTAAGCCTTTACCAGGACCATCGTTCGAGAAGCATAGCGAATCAATGGGTCTGAAGTATATGGGTAGTTGGCTCTAGTGCAAGTGGGAGATTGTTAGAGTAGGTGCACGTCGAGCCAAGTGTTGGCCGACTGTTCACGATGAAACTCTTTGTATAAACGATCTTTATTTTAATAATATTTGAATTTATTAATATGGCGCATCTTTATCTTTATACCCATGCTAGTTGCATAGATAAAGTCCTTGAATATACAAATAGTAGAAAGAATATGAGATGCTCATATGATGAGTATCATGAAACTCATATTTGGAATACTGTATATTCTAAACCGTTCCTAGTCGATTCAACCGCCACTAAGAAGGATAAAGGCCGCTCGAGTTAGAGACTAGTATCTGCGATGTGAGTACCATGTTTCATTGGTAGGGGACATTGTGATGTCCGATCATGCAGATAGGTGCTCCTTGTAGAGTGCACTGAACAACCCTCCATAAAAGGACTTTCCAAGTGGTTCTCACTTATCGAGTGGAAAAGTCCTGGTTTATGGTTGTACAGAATTAGTCCTTATGACCCGGGAAAACATTGAGACTCTATGTGCTAGAATTACACTTTGAATTGTTTACCGACTCTCATGGGGTCATCAGGTGGCATGGTTGGGTGTTCTGTCGAAACACATAGGAGTCGATGCATTGCAGTCGGGGATTCACCGCTTACCTACGGGTATGGATATCCTATGTGTTTTTCATGTATGTGTGGGTTGAAATCTCTGATCAGAGTATGGTGGTAATTATGAAAGGGGTTTCATAGATTACACCATCGATGCAACCACAACATGACACATAGTATCGATTCATTGACAACTCTCGATAAACCAATAGTTGTCGAATCGGTCGGGATATATGAGTTGAAGGGACCGTACTGTACGCTAACCATAATTGATTGGTTCTTGCAGGCACTATCATGTGATACCTAGGGAATCACGTAAGCGATGCTGCTAGGCGTTTAACGTGATTGGTTGGGTACTATCAGACTTGAGTTCTGACGTTCTTGTTATCAAGGTGTTGATAAGTAAGAATGGGGCAATTGGGGTATGCTCGTATAAGGACATGTTTAGTCCGAATCACATGGAGATGTGAACCCAAGGCTAGTTGTATCAATGAACCATTGAGGGCCACACAAGTATTAACTTTGTAAATCCCGAAGAGAAGTAAAATTAGTTCAATGTGTTGAACGACTTATAAATGTGTTTATAAGCGTAAAGAAAAATAGAAGTGTGACTTCTATGAGAGAAATATAAATTTTAATTTATGGAAGTGTTCCTAGATTAAAATTGGGCCAAGCGAATAATGTATTTGAAAATTGTGATTTTCATAAACATTATTATGGACTAAATTAAATTAATTCAAGTGTTGAATTAATTATACACTAGTGGACCTAGTAGAGTCTAAATAATTAAAATAATTCAAGTGTTGAATTAATTAAATTATATTGAGTCTTGTAGAGCTCAATTAAATAATTATTTAACTAGTGGGACTTGAATAAATTCAAGTAGTATTTAATTAATCTCAAATGTGTTTGAGATAATTAAAATTTAGTCTATGGTTTTTAATGTGTTAAAAACCATATAATATATGTGAGACATGCTAGGGTTTGCATGCTTGGGAGGTGAAAGGTTGTGAATACTTTTTATTAAAAAATTCAAAAGCATGCAACTTTTGAGAGACAACTTTTCACAACAACCTAGGCTAGTCTCCCACACTCCACACTCTCACCTTGGCCGAAAATTGAAGGAGTTTTTTCTCTCATTTTTTCTCATCTTGTGTTCTTCATTTTCTTGGAGAATATTCACTTCTTTTTGATAAATCACCAAATATTTCTAGTGCAATATTTGAAGGGGTTTACATTGTTAGTGGTGGGCTTAATTCTTGAAGAGGAGGGAAGCTTGTAGATCTTTCTTGCCTTAGAAGAGCTTAGTTGCTAGTCAACTAAGTTGGAGCCATTATCAACTTTGTAAAGTTGATAGGTAATCTCTTAAACATCCTATGTATGTGATTATTTTGTAAATATTACACACTATACTAGGTGGCCGAAATTTTGCTTGTAAATTTAAAATTTTTGACTTCCGTTGCGCTTCCGGCCACCGTAACCGGTCCGCTTTCACCATGAAACGATGGAATTTTCATCTTAATGCTACCCATGTTACCATCTTCCCTATTCCCATCATATTCACCCCGTACGGCTTCTCTTTTTCCTCTACCAAATCCTCTACCTCTTCCATTCCTACCCCAATTTTCATTTTGATTCTCCTCGTCTCCTCCCAAATCATATTCCTCCTCTTCTTCTCCTCTACCCAAATCTTTAGACTTAGCTTTACCCCCACTAGTACCAACTTCAAGCCTACTCATCCTCTCATGTAATGTCTCCAACTCAACCCTCATCATTCAACTAAAATGCCCAAACAACGCCTCCATTTGAACTTTAGACAACCCCGGGTTTGAACTATCTCCTACCTCCCTCCCCATCTAATTTCAAATTTGTACCTGCAAGAAAACGTTAGTAGAAACAAAATAATCCGCACCCAAATGCTCACGGTCACTCCAAAGATATTCACTCGTCTTTTCTCTCAATTTTTTTTGCTCACAACAAATACTCACCGTTCACTCAAAAGAAATTCACTCGCACTCTAGTAATGTCACTCAAATTCGAGAGTTCTGTCAAGGTGCTCAAGCTTTGTATTTGTATATCAAACAATCAAGTTTCAACTTGTGAACAAATGTGATCAACTCACTTGGACTGCGTAGACAAGCAATTTGAACATAGATAAATATTTTTTTTTTGACTGTGAGAGGCAATGGAATATGACTTTCTAAAGGAAATAGAACAAGATATCAAAAAGAAATAATGGTGAATTTTCAGAATTTTTGTATTCTTTTTTTTCCTGAGTACTTGCTCGAAAATCACCCAAAAAAATAAAAAAAAAATCAACTCTTCTTCGAGAATCACAGATTCACGAAGAGACGAAGAACGATAAAAGAAAATAGATCTGGAAACGAATGAAGAAATAAACAGATCTGAAAATTGAATAACAAGATACTTACTTGAATACAATGAACCTAAGCTCTGATACCAAATGATGTGAATCTTTGTACGAAGAATAGCAAACACGATTAAAATCAAATCGCGGCCTCAATTCAATAACGAACAAAGAATCGTTGTTGTCCCGATCTTTTGAATCAAGTGTGTGTGATGTGATTTTCACCTTTAAACTATGAAAAGTCTAGCAACAAATAATCACGGAATAGACAATCGATATTATGACGAACCTTCAAAGAACGAGTCGAAGACAATCCGCACAAGCACGATCGACAAACTCCACAAAGTTAAATTTGATAAGTTTGATTTTGTTAACAAAGCAAAAGCTTTAATTTTTTGAGAGAAAACTCAAGAACAATGATAAAATATCAATAATGAAATGTGAAAAGTGTTCAAAATTTTGTGCAAATATGTCTACATATTAGAAAAAGATTGCAAATCTACTTACCAAAATAATCAAAACTCTAACTAGGAAACTTGGATTTTCCCGAAACTGACTCGCGCTCGGGCGGTAGAATTTGACCGATCGGGCGCGAGGCTTCTGTACTATTCGTGCTCGGGCAGTAGATTATGACCGCTCGGGCGCGAGGCTTTCTGGAATTTTCCGCCTTGGACAGTAAGTGTGGCGCTCGGGCGGTAATCTTCGGCCTCTCGGGCGCCGATGCTTTTGGACTCATCTTCATCTATCACTTGAATAATGTTCCTTTGGCTCCCAAACTTACTCCCATGCATCGAGAACCCTCCAGCACTTTGCACCTTGCTTGTAAGTCCTTCCTCCTTGCTCATAAACCCCTACAATGCTTCCTTGAATCTCTTTAGTCGTCCCCTCGTGATTGGTCCCTTCGGCAACTCTAAAGGGTCCCACGCTTTCCTTGGGGCTTGACCATCCGTGTTCGCATCACTGTCCAAGGCGAAAAAGTCCAGAAAGCCTCGCGCCCGAGCGGTCATATTCTACCGCCCGAGCGCGAATAGTGCAGAATCCTCGGCGCTCGAGCAGTCAAATTCTACCGCCCGAGCGCGAGTCAGTTGCGGGAAAATCCTAGTTTCCTAGTTAGATTTTTGATTATTTTGGTAATTAGATTTGCAATCATTTTTTTAATATGTAAGGATATTGCACCAAATTTTGACACACTTTTCAGATTATTATTGAGTTTATCAAACTTTTGAGAATTTTCTCTCAAGCTTTTCAAGGCTTTTTGCTTTGTAATCAAAATCAAACTTATCAAAGTTTTTAACTTTGTAGCGTTTGTCGGTTGATTTCATACGGATTGTCAAGGACAAGTTCTTTGAAGGTTCGTCTGTTTCTCAATTTTTTAATCGTGAATATTTATTGCTAAGTTTTATAATTTAGAGGTGAATATCACACTCCAAAACTTGATTCAAAAGATCGGGACAACAACGATTCTTTGTTCGTTACTGAATTGAGGGCGCGATTTGATTTTAATCATGTTTGCTATTCGTTCGTACAAAGATACACATCACATCTCCTCTTTCTACGATCTCTCGGAGGATGTGGTACTTTCTCAATACGTGTTTGGACTTCTGATGAGATCTCGGCTCCTTTGCTTGAGCAATGGATCCCGTGTTGTCACAAAACACTGGGACTAGAGCAACTTCATTAGGAATGACGCCCAACTCTTGGACGAAATTCCTTATCCAAACAGCCTCCTTTGCTGCAGATGATGCAGCAATATATTCTGCCTCAGTGGTGGAATCCGCAGTACTGTCTTGCTTGAAACTCTTCCAAGAGACAGCAGCACCATTGAGCATGAATATGAATCCAGAGGTTGACTTCGAGTCATCAATATCGCTTTGGAAGCTAGAGTCGGTATAGCCTTCCAATTTCAGTTCTCCACCCCCATAGACCAAGAACAACTTATTGCTCCTTCTCAAATACTTGAGAATGTCTTTCACAGCTTTCCAATGTGGAAGACCAAGGTTCGATTGATATGTACTCAATACACTTAGTGCGAAATCCACGTCAAGACGTGTAGATATCATCCCATACATGATGCTACCAATCGCAGATGCATAAGGAATGCTTTTCATCGCCGCTATCTCTGCATCAATCTTGAAAGACATAGACTTGGATAGGGACACGCCATGACACATTGGTAGATGTTATCTCTTGGACTCATCTATCGAGAACCCGCTTCACGATGGTATCAATGTATGTGGACTGGGTGAGACCAAGCAATCCTTTCGATCTATCTCTATAGATCTGTATTCCAAATACAAAAGATGCTTCACCCAAGTCCTGCATCAAGAACTTACTCGCTAACCATATTTTAGTTGATTGCAGCATTCCTAAATCATTCCCAATGAGTAGAATGTCATCAACATACAACACCAGGAATGACACGGCACTCCCACTGACATTCTTATACACACAGGGTTCCTCAGGATTCTTAGTAAAACCAAACTCTTTGATTGTACTATCGAATCTAAGGTTCCAACTCCTAGATGCCTGCTTTAGACCATAAATAGATCTCTGAAGTTTGCATACCATATTCTCACTTCCGACAGATGTAAACCCTTCAGGTTGAGACATGTAAATATCTTCCTTAATATCCCCATTAAGAAATGATGTCTGTACATCCATCTGCCATATCTCATAGTCATACCATGCAGCTATGGCTAGCAATAATATCTTTGTGGCAAAGAACATGGGAAGGATTTGCAATATACTTCCTGAGCATGGAAACATGAAAAACATTATGAACTCTAACAACATCTGGCGGTAGGGCTAACCTGTAAGCTCGATCACCGACTCTGTCCAAAATCTTAAATGGGCCAATAAATCTCATACTCAACTTTTCCTTTTTTCCAAACCGCATCACACCTTTAAGAGGTGCAATATTCAAGAACACATGGTCGCCAACCTCAAACTGAAACGGCCTTCGTCTGACATCCTCTCTTGAATAACAGCAACAACATCAGCTGTCTGTTGGACCAACTCTGGACCCAACATCTTCCTCTCGCCAATTTCGTCTCAATAAAAGGGAGATCTACACTTCCTTCCATAAAGTTCTTCATACGGTGCCATGCCAATCAACGCTTGGTAACTGTTATTGTACGTGAACTCAACAAGAGGCAATTTGGAATCCCAGCTACCAGGATAATCAATAGTACAAGCTCTGAGCATATCCTCCAATATCTGAATAACTCTCTCTGATTGACCGTCGCTCTGGGGATGATATGTTGTACTGAATGCTAATCGTGTACCCAAGACTCTGTGCAAACTCTTCCAAAACTCTGAGGTAAATCTAGGGTCACGATCAGACACAATCGACACAGGAACACCATGAAGTCTTACAATCTCTGCTATGTACTCTTCGGCATACTGGTTCATGGAATACGTCGTCTTGACTGGGAGAAAATGCGCTGACTTGGTCAATCGATCAACGATAACCCAAATAGAGTTATAACCTTTCTGCGTTCTGGGAAGACCAATCACGAAGTCCATTGTAATGAGCTCCCATTTCCATTGAGGAATCGGCAATGAATGCAATGTCCTAGCAGGTCTCTGGTGTTCGATTTTCACTTACTGACAAGTTAGGCACTGAGAAATAAACATGGCAATATCCTTCTTCATACCTGCCCACCAATAGAGTACGAAGATCTTGATACATCTTGGTACCACCTGGATGTATCGATTATGGCGCGGTATGTGCCTCTGTCAAGACGTCTCGTCGAATATCATTACCAATAGATACGCAAATACGGCCTCTGAATGTCAGCAAACTATCTCTATTCACCCCAAACTCTGAATTACCTCTCTCCTCTGTTCTGGCTCTCATCTCTGTCAACTGTACATCATTGTCCTGCTCTCTACGGATTCTGTCCGTCAATGTAGCCCGAATGACCAACGGTGAATAGCGAGCAATGGTTCCCGGTACTACCATAGCTATCTCCTCTCGATGCAAGTCTAACAACAACGGCTTCTGAATCATAGAACTCAAAGAAGAACTTGACTTACGGCTCAATGCATATGCTACAACATTCGCCTTCCCTGGGTGATAACTAATCATCACATCATAATCTTTGACAAGCTCTAACCATCGTCTCTGACGCATATTAAGTTCTTTCTGGGAGAACTAATGCCTTAAACTCTTGTGGTCCGTGAAAATTTCACACTTTTCGCCATATAAATAGTGTCTCCAGATTTTCAAGGCGAAAACTACAGCTGCCAGTTCCAGATCATTCGTAGGATAATTTCTCTCGTATCTTTCAACTGACGAGAAGCATAGGCTATAACCTTTCCAAGTTGCATCAGCACTGCGCCAAGACCTTTCTTCGACGCATCAGTATAAACAACAAAGTCCTCTGAACCACTAGGCAATGCAAGTACCGGAGCTGTCGTCAACCTATCTTTCAGCTCCTGGAATCCACTTTGGAATTCATTGGACCACTCGAACTTTACAGTCTTCCTCGTTAGATTGGTTAACGGCAGGGCAATCTTGGAAAAATCTGAAATAAAACGACGATAATAACCCGCCAAACCAAGAAAACTGCGTACCTCTGATATAGTGTGATGCGAACACGGATGGTCAAGCCCCAAAAAAATCATGGGACCCTTTAGAGTTGCCGGAGGGACCAACCACGAGGGGACGACTAAAGAGATTCAAGGAAGCGTTGCAAGTGCTTATGAGCAAGGAAGAAGGACTTACAAGTGGGGTGCAAAGTGCTGGAGGGTTCGTGATGCATGGGAGTAAGGTTGGGAGCCAAAGGAACATTATTCAAGTGATAAATGAAGAGGAGTCCAGAGGCATCGGCGCCCGAGCGCCACACTTACTGTCAAAGGAGAAAATTTCCAGAATGCCTCGCGCCCCAGCGGTCATATTCTACCATCCGAGCGCGAATAGTACAGAACCCTCGGCGCTCGAGCGGTCAAATTGAAACATCTGCTTAAATTTTCTTAAAACGTGCTAGAATTTTTTTTTTAAAACCTCACATAGCATTCGGCCGAATTGCATACACAAGCATAAAATATTTTTGACATCATTTTAAAATAAATCAACAACTAACATTTGAAAACTATAGCTCATACAATAAACTCTCAAAAACCACTCATAATAAAACGTCGTAAAAATATCTTTAACATAACTCAAAATCATAAATCAAAAATAGTGCGGAAAACTAGCGTCAGTCTCGGGTTATGTGCACCTCAAGTCCAGTCAGATCAACCACCAAGACCTCCATAATCATCATAATCACCTGCATCAATCACACCTAGTGATTCTAAAGACTCAACACGTCATATTCTTGATAACTAGTAATACGTAATACAATTAATATATAACAGTGAAAAATACTTGTACTTAAAATATCATTTTCATGAAGATGCATAAACTTAACTTAAACATTTCCGTAAACAATTTCATGATGCATAAAAACATTTTCAAAAGACATAAACATATCACTTAAACATATTCATATTCATGTCCATAGTCGTATTCATATTCATGTTCGTATTCATGTTCGTGTTTGTTGAGTTCAGATCGTGATTGTGACTCGTATTCTTAAACTTATTGGGCGATGGATCAATCTAAAGAAAACTACAGTACTGGGCGGCGGGGACACCAGCAACACTCTCATCGGTCAACTGGGCCTTGACCACGTATTAACATATTCATATTCGTATTCGTACCGTATCCAAGAAAACACGATCATCGGGCTCCCATTAGGACTATAACCCTCACGATATTTCCAATATATTCAGTAGTCACAATCCCTTCACATCCTTCAACATGTTATCACCACTTAATAAAAACCATGCATATACGTATAGTTTTTATTTTTGAAACCAAGCATGCACCATTTCTTTTAAATGTCCAATAATTAAATCCATAAAATTTCATGAACATTTTAAAAATCATAATTTAACATATCAAAATTCATAATAATCCATAATCATTGCAAATAAACATATTAGCATATAAAATAGCATTTAGGACACTTCCATGACGTTTACTAATTTCTAGGTGTAAAAAGACCGTTTTACCCCTATACGTAAAATTTCCCTTTTTGAAATTTTCTTAACTTCATTGATTCTAACATGTCCCAAATAATTATTTAAGCCTACATGAATTTTATCATATTTTTATTTAGCTTAAATCTAGGACTTTTAAATTAATCTTTAAACTGTGACGTATTAATGCGTTTTAATCCCGAATTAAACCAAACCTTAGTATAAAATTCTCAAATTAAAAACTTAAACTTATAATAATTATTTAAGCTTAAACATAATTTTTCATAATTTTATAAAGCCTAAACTAGGCGTTTCAATTAACTCGCTAATTAGCGTTTCGTGCGGCGATTAAATCTCGAATAAATCCAAAATTGATTATTTTGACCCCAAATTTTAAACATAACCTTTTTATGATTTATTCTACCCTTCCAAGCCGTGAGCCATCCCCATGAACCCTTGGATTTAAATTTAGCTTTATTATTTTCGTTTTGACACCTTATCGAACGCACCGAGCTATCTCCTAATTTACCCGAGCCACGCCCGAGCCACCGTGAGCCAAAACCTAGCCAACCCATCTAGGGACCCTACTGTCCAAGCCCAGCCCAAAAAACAAGCCCTGGCCCCAAAAAAATCTTGCTGGAATTTGACCCAAAAATTCTGTGCGTGAGTGTCCAAGTCTCCCATGAACCATAGGATTCCATCCTAGTCTAGGACCCTTCCAGCTGAGCCAACACCGAACCCAGCCCACCCTAACCTTCCTTGGACCACGTCTAGACCCTGCCCAGACCAGCCCAAGCCCTGTACCCCAAGCCCGAAGCTTCTGAATCTGTTGACAGCAACCTGCGTGCTTGATGGCTTTCCTCATGGATCCATCTTTCTTGCTCGGCCCTACTTGAACCAAACCATACCAGACCCTGAACCAACCCCTCTAGCATCCCTCTAGGACCCTAAGGACCTAACCTATGTTAGAGTAGATGCCCTACAAGCCAACGGTTGGCTAGGGAATTTATTGACTCAAGTGAAATAAACAATCTTCATTTTAATATAATTTAACTTTTAATGGTTTCGTAATACTTTATCTGTATACCCATGCAAGCAGCATAGATAAAGTCCTTGATTATGCTTTAATACAAATGAATCGTAATTCGATGTTGAAACTCATTTGTAAACACTGCATATTCTAAATTCGTTCCTAATCGATTCAGCCGCCTAAAACATGGATAAATGTCGCTTGAGCTCAAGACTAGCATCTGTGATGTTGTGTACTGCGTTTCTTGGTAAGGGCATAGAGATGTCCCAACATACAGATGGGTAGTCATATGATGATTATACCGAACAACCCTCCCTCGGACTTTCCAAGTGGTTATCACTCATCGAGAGGATAAGTCCGTGGTTATGATTGTACACCATTAGTCCTTACGACCCGGGACAACACTGAGGCTCTATATGCTAGGGCTGTGCTTTGACTCGTTTACCGGCTCCAGGAGAGTCATCAGGTGGCGAGGTTGGGTACAGTTGCGACACATATAGGAGCCAGTGCATTGTAGTCGGGGATTCACCGCTCACCTACGGGTGTGGATATCCTATGTGATCTAATAAAATAATAGTGCATGGAATCTATGGCCAGAGTACGAGATGTACATTGGAGAAGGAGTTCTCCAAATAGTACACGCGATGCCACTATTATAGTTATCACATAGTTATCGAATTAATATGCAACCCTCGATGAACCAATGGTTGCAGATTCGATCGGGATATATGAGATGAAGGGACCGTACTGTACGTTAATCATAATCGACTGGTTCTTGCAGGCACTATCAGTGATACCTAGGGGATCATGGGGCGATACTACTAGACGCTCTTACCATGATCTGATGGGTGCAATCAGAAATGAGTTCTGACATTCTTGATCAAGGTGTTAATGAAAAGAATGGGGCTAACTAGGGTAAGCCCGAATAAAAGATTATGTCCTGAATCACAAAGAGTTATGAACCCACGGCTAGCTGTATCCCTGAACCATTGAGGGTCACACAAGCACTGGATCGTTTGTTCCCGTTGAGAGAATAAATTCAAGGAGTTGAATTTATATTATGATATAGTAAATTCAAGGAGTTGAATTTATGATAAATAAATTTTGAGAAAAATAAATTCAAGGAGTTGAATTTATGATATAGTAAATTCAAGGAGTTGAATTTATGAATTTATAAAATTTGGAGAGAATAAATTCAAAGAGTTGAATTTATAAAATTTGATAATTTAATTTATTAAACTCAAATGTTGGGTTTATTAAATATTAAATTTTGGAGGTAATAAAATTCAAGGAGTTGATTTACAATTTATATAATAAATTCAAATGTTGAATTTATAATTAATTTAATTTATTAAACTCAAAAGTTGAGTTTATTAATTATTAAATTAAATATAATGAGAATATGTTTAATGGGCTTGTAGGAGTACAAGTCCAACATATTAAATAATTAAAGTTATTAATGGACTTTGATTAATTAATTAAACTAGTTGGACTAGCCCAATTAATTAATCAAGCCCATTAAGGTTAATTATTGAATTTAGGTCAAGATTATTGTTTTTAAGAGAAAAATAGAGATTGACCTAGCCTCCAAGTCTTCCACCTTTTTGGTGATTCACGTGAGTTTCAAGAAAACTCCTCCCAAAATTTTGGCCAACTTTTCAAGAAAAGAGAGTTGAGCCGTCTCTCGATTTTAATCTCCAACGATGAAACTTCTTCCAAATATTCTAGTGCTATTTGGAAGAGGAACAAATCTTCTAGTCGTGGACCTAATTAGAAGAATCGAAGAAAGTTCGTAGGGATTCATCAAGAGCTAATCCGTTCATACCGGATTAGTTGGAGCCAAGTGATTTAATCACCAAAGGTATAACATTCTTTACACCCTATGAATGTTTATGATAAAATCATACGAGCGTCCAAACATATTTTGATTGTCAAAATAAATAAAAATTTTAAAACTTCCGCTGCGTTTGGGCGTGTAGAAAACCGAGATCCAACAACCTACCCAGCCCAAGCCCCCTGGCCGATCCCCTCCTCCCTGCACATGCCCATCCCCCTGCGCTGCCCATAGAAGCTCTCGGGTGTAGTCCTCCTTGATAAGGACTCCTCCCCAACCCATGGTCTCGAGTCCTAGCGTGGCTACGACTCTTCCCCTGATCCAAACCGAGACCCAGGTGTGGCCCAAGCTAGGCCATGCAACACCTAACCCATAAACCAAACCACGACGCCCCAAATCGAGAGAAGTGTTTCCAGCTTACTGTTTCTGTTTTTGTGCAACGATTAGTTGCCTTTGTGTGCTATTCTAGACATTTAAACTTGTTGAAATACATGCTTACACATATCCTAATTCATGGCAGCCCCTTAAACATCATATAAACATGATTTTGAATCCACAAACAAGAGTTAAAAACATGCATGTGAATAGTTGCGAAAATTGTGAATTGTGTGGCTTATTTTCATGCAATTTCATAAACAATTATGTAATATGGTGCGATGATGAGTAAAAAGAGAATATGGCGTGCCTTTGCGTTTTAAACGCACGATTTTACGTTGACAAATCGAAAAACGAGACGAGAAGACGTTGGCTTGAAAAACTTGAAGAACCTTGATGCTTTTCCCCTTGAATTTTTGAACACTTTCTCTTCAAAACATGATGTGTGTGCCATGTAATTTGAGGGGAGAGTTTGAAGTGTGTAAAACATTGAGGCGTGCATATTTGAAGAGAGTCTTCTCAATTTTTAAAAGAGTGGCCGAGAGTTTGTGTTGCTAGGAAAAGGGTTTTTAACTTTTTTAAATACTAATTAAACTATTAACTAGGCTTAGGCCTATCAAGTCAATAAATTAAGTCCATTAGTCTTAATTATGATTTAATAAAATATCAACAAAGTTTTTGTTCAAATAAATTTGTGAATTTATTATCCGGGTCGCTAAAAAGCTCGCATTTTTGTTAAAAACCAACACCGATAAAATTTACGTTTCGGCGTATAAAATCACCTCAAAACCCCTTATTTTCAAAAATAATAAAAAGCATCACCCATTATTTTAAATAATTAAAAACAATTATCCAATAAAAACATTTTTCATTTTTCAGCCATCGGTCTTCGTTCCTCGATCGCAACTCGAATATCCTTTAAAAATTACATTTTAATGCAACAATATAGAAAATATATTTTAAACATGCGAATATGCACCACATAATTAACTAACGCAATTAAAACAATTAATTAAAATACACAAGGAATTTAATAATTGTATGCATGTGGTTCGCGTGGACTCTTAAATTTTCGGGGCGTTACAATCTCCCCTCCTTAAATTGAATTTCGTCCTCGAAATTCGCTTATTCTTAATAACCCAAAGTTTTGACTTAATTATAGTATCCCAAAAATCCACGCTTCCGATGCACTACTCTGATAAAACTTAAGTTATAAAATGTCCTTACATTTCCTTGATTCCAATTAATTTTATTCCTTAAATCCTTATTTGCGATTTGCAACTTAAGAAAACTCATAATGACTTAGTGCTATACTATTATAACCCCGAATTTCAATTTTTCTTAAAATTTCCAATATTAAAAGATGGATTATCATACTCATCGTATTTTATTTTCCTTATTTTATACCCAAAATGTTCATTAACTTATCAAATTTCAATCTTAAAATCCCAAACGCATCCGCTAGCGCTTATATTTTCAAGCTTAATATTGGTTCATTCTTAAAACCCTTGATTAACATTCCTTATAACATTATAACTTAAGATATCCCAAGGTTTTAAATATCCTTATGAGTCCAAATCATCAAAAATTCTTAGTATTTAACCCATTCACTTCTCGCTTATTGTTAAATTAGTTCCCAAATTCTTTAACAATTGCAAATTTAATTCTTAATTTCAAAATTTTTACAATTAACCATAAGTTCTTGGCATTATTAATTTTCTTCTATAGGTTTCCCATATCATAATTTCAAAAATTTAAACTTATTTACCCAAAAATCAATTTCTATAACCAATCTTACCTTTCATCAAACTTAAAAATCCCAATATATATATTTTCTTAATCCCAAAGTCTTTGCAATCCTAGAATAATTATTCCTTATGTCTAATTACCAAAAAATAATTAGACTAGTAACCATAAATCATAAATATTTTCTTAAGAAATCTACGTGTCCCAAAAGCATTCATAATATTCATGATTAACTTATAGCCCAAAATGTAGAACGTCAAGACTAAAACCCAAAATTAACATTGTCCAATTCCATCATGAAGCCAACATGCATTAAAATCAAATAATTTCTTATTTCATATCGTATCACGTATAAAAATTCCAAAGCATAAAAATCATATATCCTCATAGAGCTTAAACATGCGACCTAAACATATAATTCATGTCATCATGCAGGTAACAACATATTAAATTATCTAAAGCTTGTAAAACTTACAAATTGAGGCTTGACGACTGAACTTCCCGACACTGATGGTGTCACAACCCTTTACTGAACCATTGCTCTGATACCAACTGATACATCTGCTTAAATTTTCTTAAAACGTGCTAGAATTTTTTAAAAAAAACCTCACATATCATTCGGCAGAATTGCATACACAAGCATAAAATATTTTTGACATCATTTTAAAATAAATCAACCAACTAACATTTGAAAAGTATAGCTCATACTATAACCTCTCAAAAACCACTCATAATAAAACGTCGTAAAAATATCTTTAACATAACTCAAAATCATAAATCATAACTAGTGCGGAACACTAGCGTCGGTCCTCGGGTTATGTGCACCTCCAGTCCAGTCAGATCAACCATCAAAACCTCCATAATCATCATAATCACCTGCATCAATCACACCTAGTGAGTCTAAAGACTCAACACGTCATATTTTTGATAACGAGTAATACGTAATACAGTTAACATATAACAGTGAAAAATACTTGTACTTAAAATATCATTTTCATGAAGATGCATAAACTTAACTTAAACATTTTCGTAAACAATTTCATGATGGATAAAACATTTTCAAAAGACATAAATATATCACTTAAACATATTCATATTCATGTCCATAGTCGTATTCATATTCATGTTCGTATTCATGTTCGTGTTTGTTGAATTCAGATCGTGATTGTGACTCGTATTCTTAAACGTATTGGGCGATGGATCCATATAAAGAAAACCACAGTACTAGGCGGCGGGGACACCAGCAACACTCTCACCGGTCAACTGGGCCTTGGACACGTATTAACATATTCATATTCGTATCACGTATTCGTATTCGTATCCGTATCCAAGAAAACACGATCATCCGGCTCCCACTGGGACCATAACCCTCACGATATTTCCAACATATTCAGTAGTCACAATCCCTTCACATCCTTCAACATGTTATCACCACTTAATAAAAACCATGCATATACGTATCGTTTTTATTTTTGAAACCAAGCATGCACCATTTCTTTTAAATGTCCAATAATTAAATCCATAAAATTTCATGAACATTTTAAAAATCATAATTTAACATATCAAAATTCATAATCATCCATAATCATTGCAAATAAACATATTAGCATATAAAATAGCATTTAGGACACTTCCATGACGTTTAATAATTTCTAGGTGTAAAAAGACCGTTTTACCCCTAGACGTAAAATTTCCCTTTTTGACATTTTCTTAACTTCATTGATTCTAACATGTACCAAATCATTATTTAAGCCTACATTTATTTTATCATATTTTTATTTAGCTTAAATCGAGGACTTTTAAATTAATCTTTAAACTGTGACGTATTAATGCGTTTTAATCCCGAATTAAACAACCCTTAGTATAAAATTCTCAAATTAAAAACTTAGACTTATAATAATTATTTAATCTTAAACCTAATTTTTCATAATTTTATAAAGCTTAAACTAGGCGTTTCAATTAACTCGCTAATTAGCGTTTTGTGCGGTTATTAAATCTCGAATAAATCTAAAACTCATTATTTTGACCCCAAATTTTAAACATAACCTTTTTATGATTTATTATACCCTTCCAAGTAGTGAGCCACCCCCGTGGACCCTTGGATTTAAATTTAGCTTTATTATTTTCGTTTTGACAACTTATCGAACGCACCGAGCTATCTCCTAATTTAACCGAGCCACGCCCGAGCCACCGTGTAACGTACCGTACTTTTCATACTCAAAATTTGCGGAAAAATTAAAAATTTTCTTAAACATAAAATAACATTCAAAGTTTGCCACAAAAATATCTCAACCAAGTCCCCCATAAGACATGGCGGTTCAAAGTACTACAATAAAATTTGCTCACAAAAGTTTTGCTCAAAGTATTTCCCTCGAAACAAGAAATCAGAGTAAATTAATATTTGCGTAAAAACATAAAATTTGCGGTCCTCGGGTTAGCCTCCCGCTCATGAAAGCGGACCGGTTACGGTGGCCGGAAGCGCAACGGAAGTCAAAAATTAAATTTTGTATGTGTGTGTATTTTTTGGCCAAGTGAAGTCTAGAATGACACATAGTATCAGAGAATGTGTGTTGTATTTTTCGGCCAAGTGAAGTCTAGAATGAGGGAGTGAAGTTGTGTCTTGGGTGTGTCAAAAGTTGGGAGACAAAGTTGCATGCCTTTGCAATTTTTTAATCAAAAGTATTCAAGACTCTTCACCTCCCAAACATGCAAACCCTAGCATGTCTCACATATATTATATGGTTTTTAACACATTAAAAACCATGGACTAAATTTTAATTATCTCAAACACATTTGAGATTAATTAAATACTTCTTGAATTTATTCAAGTCCCACTAGTTAAATAATTATTTTAATTGAGTTCTACAAGACTCAATATTATTTAATTAATTCAACACTTGAATTAATTTAATTATTTAGACTCTACTAGGTCCACTAGTGTTTAATTAATTCAACACTTGAATTAATTTAATTTAGTCCACAATAATGTTTATGAAAATCACAATTTTCAACTACATTATTTACTTGGCCAAATTTTAATCTTAGGAACAATTCCATAAATTAAAATTTATATTTCTCTCTTAGAAGTCATACTTCTATTTTTCTTTACGCTTATAAACACATTTATAAGTCGTTCAACACATTGAACTATTTTACTTCTCATCGGGGTTTACAAAGCTAATACTTGTGTGGCCCTCAATGGTTCATTGATACAACTAGCCGTGGGTTCACATCTCTATGTGATTCGGACTAAACATGCCCTTATTCGAGCATACCCCATTTGCTCCATTCTTACTTATCAACACCTTGATAACAAGAACGTCAGAACTCAAGTCTGATAGTACCCAACCAATCACGTTAAACGCCTAGCAGCATCGCTTACGTGATTCCCTAGGTATCACATGATAGTGCCTTCAAAAACCATTCAATTATGGTTAGCGTACAGTACGGCCCCTTCAACTCATATATCCCGACCGATTCGACAACTATTGGTTTATCGAGAGTTGTCAATGAATCGATACTATGTGTCATGTTGTGGTTGCATCGATGGTGTAATCTATGAAACCCCTTTCATAATTACCACCATACTCTGATCAGAGATTTCAACCCACACATACATGAAAAACACATAGGATATCCATACCCGTAGGTAAGCGGTGAATCCCCGGCTACAATGCATCGACTCCTATATGTTTCGCCGTAAAACCCAACCTTGCCACCTGATGACCCATAAGAGTTGGTAAAAAAGTCAAAGTGAAACGCTAGCACATAGAGTCTCAATGTTGTCCCGGGTCATAAGGACTAATGGTGTACAACCATAAACTAGGACTTTTCCACTCGATAAGTGAGAACCACTTGGAAAGTCCTTTATAGAGGGTTGTTCAGTGCACTCTACAAGGAGCACCTATCTGCATGCTCGGACATCACAATGTCCCCTACCAATGAAACATGGTACTCACATCGCAGATACTAGTCTCTAACTCGAGCGGCCTTTATCCTTCTTAGTGGCGGCTGAATCGACTAGGAACCGTTTAGAATATACAGTATTCCAAATATGAGTTTTATGATACTCATCATATGAGCATCTCATATTCTTTCTACTATATGTATATTCACTTTATCTATGCAACTAGCATGTGTATAAAGATAAAGATGCGCCAAATTAATAAATTCAAATATTATTAAAATAAAGATAGTTTATACAAAGAGTTTCATCGTGAACAGTCGGCCAACACTTGGCTCGACGTGCACCTACTCCAACAATCTCCCACTTGCACTAGAGCCAACTACCCATATACTTCAGACCCATTGATTCGCGATGCTTCTTGAATGATGGTTCTGGTAAAGGCTTAGTTAGTGGATCAACAACATTATCTGCGGAGCCGACTTTGTCAATCGTGACATCTCCTCTTTCCACGATCTCTTTGAGGATGTGGTACTTTCTCAATACGTGTTTGGACTTCTGATGAGACCTTGGCTCCTTCGCCTGAGCTATGGCTCTCGTGTTGTCGCACATCACCGGGATAGGAGCAACTCCATTTGGAATGACGCCCAACTCTTGGACGAAATTCCTAATCCAAACAGCCTCCTTTGCTGCAGCCGATGCAGCAATGTATTCTGCCTCAGTGGTGGAATCCGCAGTACTGTCTTGCTTGGAACTCTTCCAAGAGACAGCACCACCATTGAGCATGAATATGAATCCGGAGGTTGACTTCGAGTCATCAACATCGCTTTGGAAGCTAGAGTCGGTATAGCCTTCCAATTTCAGTTCTCCACCCCCATAGACCAAGAACAATTTATTGGTCCTTCTCAAATACTTGAGGATGTCTTTCACAGCTTTCCAGTGTGGAAGACCAGGGTTGGATTGATATCTACTCACTACATTTAGTGCAAATGCCACGTCAGGACGTGTAGATATCATCCCATACATGATACTACCAATAGCCGAAGCATACGGAATTCGTGTCATCGCCGCTATCTCTGCATCAGTCTTGGGAGACATGGACTTGGATAGGGACACGCCATGACACATTGGTAGATGTCCTCTCTTGGACTCATCCATCGAGAACCGCTTCACGATGGTATCAATGTATGTGGACTGGGTGAGACCAAGCAATCTTCTTGATCTATCTCTATAGATCTGTATTCCCAATACAAAAGATGCTTCACCCAAGTCCTGCATTGAGAACTTACTTGCTAACAATATCTTTGTTGATTGCAACATTCCTACATCATTTCCAATGAGTAGAATGTCATCAACATAAAGAACAAGGAATGTCACAGCACTCCCACTGACCTTCTTATACACACAGGGTTCCTCAGGATTCTTAGTAAAACCAAACTCTTTGATTGTACTATCGAATCTGAGGTTCCAACTCCTCGATGCCTGCTTAAGACCATAAATAGATCTTTGAAGTTTGCATACCATATGCTCACTTCCGATAGATGTAAACCCCTCAGGTTGAGACATGTAAATTTCTTCCTTAATATCCCCATTAAGGAAGGCAGTCTTGACATCCATCTGCCATATCTCATAGTCATACCATGCAGCTATGGCTAGCAAAATCCTAATGGACTTGAACATCGCAACTGGAGAAAAGGTTTCTTCATAGTCAACACCTTGCCTTTGAGTATACCTTTTTGCTACCAATCGCGCCTTGAAGGTCAATACCTTCTCATCCGCCCCAAGTTTCCTCTTGTAAATCCATTTACACCCTATGGGAACAATTCCCTCAGGTGGATCCACGAGATTCCACACTTGGTTCGAATGCATGGAATTCATCTCAGATTCCATTGCTTCAAGCCATTTGGATGAATCGGCATCAGATAACGCTTCCTTGAAGGTCCTTGGATCACATCCAAGGTTAGGCTCATCATGGCCCTCTTCAAGAAGCAGACCATACCTCATAGGTGGTCTCGAGATCCTCTCGGATCTTCTAGGAGCTTGTATCTCCTCACTTGGCTTCCCGGGTGTGGGTTCTACAACTGTGGGTGTCTCTCGAACCTCTTCGAGTTCTATCATCTCGCCTTTTCTATCCAATAGAAATTCCTTTTCCAAAAAGGTTGCGTTCCTAGAAACAAACACCTTTGTTTCTTGGGGATGATAGAAGTAATATCCAACTGAATTCCTTGGATATCCCACAAAGTAGCATAAAATGGATCGACTATCCAATTTATCTCCCACTGTCTGCTTCACATAAGCAGGACACCCCCATATTCTAAGATAAGAATACTTGGGAGGCTTACCCATCCATATCTCATATGGATTCTTGTCAACTGCCTTTGTATGGACATTGTTCAACAACAGTGCCGCTGTTTCAAGCGCATATCCCCAAAAGGACGGCGGCAACTCCGTGAACCCCATTATAGACCGAACCATGTCCATCAAAGTCCGGTTACGACGCTCCGAAACACCATTCAACTGCGGTGTAGCGGGCGGAGTCCACTGCGAGAGAATCCCATTCTCCCTAAGATACTCTTGGAACTCGGCACTCAAGTACTCACCACCTCGATCCGATCGAAGTGTCTTGATGCTTCGTCCCAATTGCTTCTCTACTTCACTTCTGAATTCTTTGAACCTTTCAAAGGCTTCAGACTTGTATTTCATCAAATACACATACCCATACCTCGAAAAGTCATCGGTAAAGGTGATGAAGTAGGCATGTCCATGCTTAGTGGTGATGCTAAGCGGACCGCACACATCGGTATGGATCAAATCCAATAATCCTTTGGCTCGCTCCGCATGGCCCTTAAAGGGAATTTTTGTCATCTTTCCTTTTAGACAGGATTCACAAGTCGTGAGAGCATTAATATCAGACATATCAAACATGCCAACTCCCACTAGCTTGTTCATCCTTCTTGAGGAAATATGTCCTAATCGAGCATTCCATAATTGTGCCGAATTAAGAGTATCTTGTTTGCGCTTATTTGTTGTTGTTATTGCTTGGACATTGTTAAGTGGAATATCTTTCAATTTTAAGGTGTAGAGATTGTTTTCTAGTTCTCCGGTACCAACTAAACATTCATTCTTGTAAATATTGCAAACACCTTTGCCAAATAAACAAGAAAATCCATCAATATCAAGCATAGGAATGGAAATAATGTTTTTGATCAAGTCTGGTACGAACAATACATCTCTTAACACAAACTTAAAATCATTGTTCAAAATTAAACAAACATCTCCTATGGCCTTGGCAGCAACTCTTGCTCCATTGCCCATTCTCAAGAAGGTCTCACCCTCTCGGAGCCTTCTACTTCTTCCCATCACCTGCAAATCATTACAGAGATGTGAGCCACAGCCGGTATCCAATACCCAAGAAGTAGAGTTAATCGAGATATTTACTTCAGTAAAGAACAAACCTTTGCCAGAACCCTTCTGCGCAAGATATTCCCTGCAGTTACGCCTCCAATGTCCAGGCTTCTTGCAGTGATGACAGATGTCAACTGTCTTCTCAGCCTTGGCTGGCGCGGCTGCCACTACGGGACTCGGAGTCTGCCTCTTCAAGGGCACGCTCTTCTTGGGGCGCCGGAAAGAACGCTTCTTTCCCTTCCCAGGTGGACCGGTCTTCGTGCCAGATGAAGAGCCCACATAAAGAACCGACTTCTCCTTTTTGATTGTGGACTCAAAGGTCACAAGCATGTTCACCAACTCTTCAAGGCTGGGCTCGAGCTTGTTCATATTGAAGTTCACGACAAAAGGATCGAAAGAGCTAGGCAGTGATAACAGCAACACATCCGTGGTCAACTCCGATGGCAAGATCAAATCCATGCCAACGAGCTTGTCCACGAGCCCAATCAACTTTAGGCCATGCTCATGGACCGAAGTCCCATCTCGCATGCGTAAAGTGATGAGCTCCTTTACTGTGGCATGCCTCAAAGGCCGAGTCTGCTCACCGAAGAGCTCCTTGAGGTGCATATGAATGTCAGCAGCATTCTTAGCATCCTCGAATCGCCTCTGCAGCTCATCGTTCATTGAAGCCTGCATATAACACCTCGCCTTCAAGTCATGGTCGCACCAATCCTTGTAGGTCTGCAATTCCTCAGGAGTGCAGCTGGTCGGAGCCTCAGCAGGGGGCGACTCAGTCAGTGTGTATGCAATTTTCTCCGAGTTCAAGACAATCTTTAGATTTCTTAGCCAAGTGATATAGTTAGGTCCGGTTAGAACGAGTTTTTCGAGAATAACGGAAAACGGGTTACGAATTGATGACATTGTCAAAGATTTGTACTGAAAAGTAAAACAGATAAATGTTAATAACTATTTTAAAATATTTAATAAGATATAAAGTTTGGACTTTTACTTTATAAATTATCGCTCCCACTGTTTTGACATTTTCACTACCCTCTAGTGAAAACGGGAAACATTTTCCTCAGTAGGTACGTAAGGTCCAATTAGCGAATTTGTGATCCCGAAAACTATCGGCCAATCACAATTCCTAAAAGGTAGTTTCCAATTGCATCGCCATGCAACCCTCTACGTATACTTTTGTCTCACGTTTGATTAGGACCCAATAATATGACGTCGTTCATCTTTACGTGTCAAGCCTAACCCATCGATATTGAACCTTAATGGACGGTCGCCATGAGTTCCCTCAATAATATGAGCCGAAATCATGGGAGTTCCACGTAGTTCACATCACTATGTCAATGGATGTCACAGCTTTCCGGCACCCAGGGCCCCTTCAATAATATGAGCCGAGCCCCGAGCACGGGTAGCGTTCAACATGCATCCATTGTCGATGGAAGACAAGGAAACTATAAACAAATTTATAATTCCCATTTTCGGACTTGATATTAATTTTGAATCTTATTCAAAATGAGGGTTTTTTAATTTTGAAAGGTCTCATCATTAATTTTATTTTAAAAGCTCGTCATGTTTGATCGTATGTTTGCCGGATTCATGCAACTTTGTTATTATAATAATAATAACGCACATACTCATTATTTATAACATATCATGCATATATTATAAATAGAAAAACAATACAAGGATGATCAATCACCCCAAAACTAATGGCCTGTGTGAGCTAAACACGGCCTAGGTCCAATCCTAGGGTAAATGCAAGGGATGCAATGCAACTATATTATTACATTAGCATCCAATATTACATGTCTTCGATCTTCATAATCACCAAGGCCACCATCTTCCAATCTTGATCTTCCACTATTCTAATATTTACAATTAAATATCCATGGCACATAGGGATACATCTCATGGGGGTGGGAACGGGCCATAAACCAAGCCCACTTTAAATTGATAATTATTACAATCATACAACACAAATATCCTAGCATACACCTAGCAAATTGGGCTTGGGCTTTTTGTGGGGACCCGGACGCTAATCAAGTTCTTAATCATCATTGGGACTAATTAATCAATTATAAACAGGGTCTAAAAATTTTTCTTTTAATATACAAAGCGGAAACGTAATGTAATTCAATTCAAATTACATATTAAACATAAACATACACATCCTGTATGATCTACAAGTATTCAACTAGGTTCAACTACTACAATCAAGTAATAAAACCTATCTATGTCCAAGTCCGGAATCACCACGCTAATCTCGATCTTTCTTCACCTCTGCGACCCTGAACCTGCCCCACCTGTTGTCATGCACACATACAAACAAGACAACAGCCGGATAACTCCGGTGAGATATGAATATCCCAGTATAAACAATGTATACATGCAATCATATAAAAACATATATAAAAGCATATAATTAACATTCATAACATGTATCAAATCAGAAACATAAATCAATAACAAGTAATGAATCACACTCAGACTCAAACAACGCGTCGTCTCAGACTAGACTCAACTCTAACCTAGGGATCCCGATGTCTGGGCGAAACAGCCACAGAATTGACAACTCAGTCAAGATTTAAGCGAATCAGCCAATAGCTAGGCGAAAAAGCCGATAGCTAGACGAATCAGTCAATAGATAGACGAATCAGTCAATAGATAGACGAATCAGTCAATAAATAAGCGAATCAGCCAATAGCTAGGCGAAACAGCCGATAGCTAGACGAATCAGTCGGTGACTAGGCGACTCAGCCAATGACTAAACAATTCAGCAGTCCATACATGCAGTTGCTATAAATCAATAGACTACAAACATCAATCCCAACAATTACAAATATCAATGTAATAACTAAGTATGTGATTTAGGGAGACTCGAGTCAAACCTTACCCGAGTTGTGCAATCCCAACTCAACATTAATTTATACCTTTCTTTCTGATACTCTGATTCTGTCGAAGTCTCGAACTCAAATCTGTCAATACTCAATCTGACAAGAACAATATCGAGGAGTATAATATCAATACACCACTCGAATCAAATCTGTTCTACTCAATACTCAATCTAATTCAATATCGATGGCATAACGGTATAATATCGATATACCCAACAATACCACATCAATCTGATATTAATTCTAACATCTCATACTCGATATAATACCATTCTGATATCAATTCAACTTCAAAATTCATAACAATTCCATAATCAGTCCGTTTCCTAATCTGACTTCGATTCTATGATGTCTAACATGTCAAGAACATCATATATGACGTGTATTCAATTTCAACAACATCATAATTTCAAATCATATCAAAACGTAATAAAACTTACGCCCAGTTGTAGTCTACGTCGATAGGAACTCAGTACCGCAGTCAGATTTAAAATCAGACAGACGGATTTTGTAGAAATCACAAGTCTATGCTCCGAACTTGTTTTTCTTTCTTTCCTCAATTCTTTGCTTCGTTTCCTTCTTCTGAATCGTACAAAGGAATGTAGGTATATATATATATTGCATGAAATTCATACGTGTCTTCCCAAAATTCTGCCACAATTCCTCTCGCGCATATGCGCGCTTCATCTCGCGCATATGCGCCAAAGATTCTGGAGCTGTCGCGCATATGCGCGCATTTTCTCGCGCATATGCGCGAGGGCTTCTGGACCCCTCGCGCATATGCACGTGTTTCTTCGCGCATGTGCGCCGGTCATTTCTTTTGAGATGTTCGGTTGAACATCTTGGCTTATATTATAACGATGCCCGACTTCTTCATTCAAGTTCGTATAACCTCAATCATGAAATTAATCAACGTATGATTACAGTAATTAAGTCTCGGGCATTACACTTTTGATCATCCTTCATGCATAATATCACATATCAAACACCATCAATTAATTATCACAATAATTAATTGATCCAATATTATATATCTTGATCCAATCACTAACCGCCACAATTATAAATTAAATTAGCAAAGTATACAAACTCCTTTGTCTACTTTCAAATTAATTTATTTATAATCGAATTACTTGTAAATCACAATTTACTATAAATAATTAAAGTCCTACTTCAATTATTTATTTTATGAGAAAATATGTGCAACAATTGTAAATTTAAACTTAAGGGCCCAAAAACCATTTTTCACCAAAAAAAAAATATTTTGGCCCATTTAAATTTCACAAACTATGTTGGCCATCCAATGGCCCAACATCTCAAGGCCCATGACACTAAGATTCTCCAAAACACTTTTGGAAACCCTAGTCGTCATCACCGTCGCCGGAGCTCCGTCGCCGGATTCCGGCAACAAATTTTTTTTTTTTTTATATTTTAAAATCTGGAATTTTCCGGGCAGCCCGAAGGCTGCCCCATTCGCTGCCCGAAATTCTCGGGCAACCCGAGATATCACGGGCAGCAACAAGCTGCCCGAAAATTTTTTTTTGTTTGTAAAATTTTCGGCCCTAGTGTAAATCATGCAAAAATATTTCTCAAGCGGTTAGAAATCGATCTCAACATAATATTACATAAATATCACACAAAAACCGTAACCTTAGCTCGGATACCACTTGAAAGCGGACCGGTTACGGTGGCCGGAAGCGCAAGGGAAGTCAAAAATTAAATTTTCTACAAGAAATTTCGGCCACCCCACGTTTTTGAGCAATATTTACAAAACAAACATCATACATAGGATGTTTAAGAGATTTACCTATCAATCTTAAAGATTGATGTAATGGCTCTAACTTTGTTGTAAACAACAAAGCTCTTGAAGGTTGACAAGTCTACAAGCTCCTCCTCCAACTCCAAAATAAAGCCCACCACTAGCAAGGTAAAACCCCTCTTGATTTGCACTAGAAAACCAAGAGGATTTTTCAATGAGAAGTTTTTTATTCTCCAACAAAAATGAAGAACAAAGGAGAGAAAAATTTTGAGAGAATGTGTGTTGTATTTTTCGGCCAAGTGAAGTCTAGAATGAGGGAGTGAAGTTGTGTCTTGGGTGTGTCAAAAGTTGGGAGACAAAGTTGCATGCCTTTGCAATTTTTTAATCAAAAGTATTCAAGACTCTTCACCTCCCAAGCATGCAAACCCTAGCATGTCTCACATATATTATATGGTTTTTAACACATTAAAAACCATGGACTAAATTTTAATTATCTCAAACACATTTTAGATTAATTAATTACTTCTTGAATTTATTCAAGTCCCACTAGTTAAATAATTATTTTAATTGAGTTCTACAAGACTCAATATTATTTAATTAATTCAACACTTGAATTAATTTAATTATTTAGACTCTACTAGGTCCACTAGTGTTTAATTAATTCAACACTTGAATTAATTTAATTTAGTCCACACTAATGTTTATGAAAATCACAATTTTCAACTACATTATTTACTTGGCCAAATTTTAATCTTAGGAACAATTCCATAAATTAAAATTTATATTTCTCTCTTAGAAGTCATATTTCTATTTTTCTTTACGCTTATAAACACATTTATAAGCCGTTCAACACATTGAACTATTTTACTTCTCATCGGGGTTTACAAAGCTAATACTTGTGTGGCCCTCAATGGTTCATTGATACAACTAGCCGTGGGTTCACATCTCTATGTGATTCGGACTAAACATGTCCTTATTCGAGCATACCCCAATTGCTCCATTCTTACTTATCAACACCTTGATAACAAGAACGTCAGAACTCAAGTCTGATAGTACCCAACCAATCACGTTAAACGCCTAGCAGCATCGCTTACGTGATTCCCTAGGTATCACATGATAGTGCCTGCAAAAACCATTCAATTATGGTTAGCGTACAGTACGGTCCCTTCAACTCATATATCCCGACCGATTCGACAACTATTGGTTTATCGAGAGTTGTCAATGAATCGATACTATGTGTCATGTTGTGGTTGCATCGATGGTGTAATCTATGAAACCCCTTTCATAATTACCACCATACTCTGATCAGAGATTTCAACCCACACATACATGAAAAACACATAGGATATCCATACCCGTAGGTAAGCGGTGAATCCCCGGCTACAATGCATCGACTCCTATATGTTTCGCCGTAACACCCAACCTTGCCACCTGATGACCCATAAGAGTCGGTAAACAAGTCAAAGTGAAACGCTAGCACATAGAGTCTCAATGTTGTCCCGGGTCATAAGGACTAATGGTGTACAACTATAAACTAGGACTTTTCCACTCGATAAGTGAGAACCACTTGGAAAGTCCTTTATAGAGGGTTGTTCAGTGCACTCTACAAGGAGCACCTATCTGCATGCTCGGACATCACAATGTCCCCTACCAATGAAACATGGTACTCACATCGCAGATACTAGTCTCTAACTCGAGCGGCCTTTATCCTTCTTAGTGGCGGCTGAATCGACTAGGAACCGTTTAGAATATACAGTATTCCAAATATGAGTTTCATGATACTCATCATATGAGCATCTCATTCTCTTTCTACTATATGTATATTCAAGGACTTTATCTATGCAACTAGCACGGGTATAAAGATAAAGATGCGCCAAATTAATAAATTCAAATATTATTAAAATAAAGATCGTTTATACAAAGAGTTTCATCGTGAACAGTTGGCCAACACTTGGCTCGACGTGCACCTACTCCAACAGCTCAGTCCAAGCCTGCCCCTTGGTCGCCACCTCCTGTCTCCTCATCAACATACTCACCTGCATCAATCAAGTCTAGTGAGTCTAAAGACTCAACACGTATAAACTGGAAATAACGAGTAATACGTAATAAAACCACATGCAACTTGAAAATAAGACATACATACTAGAAACTTGAACTTGTCATAAACTTGAACATACGTACATACATACTTAGACGTGCCATCAACATAAACTATTCTTAAACATGCTGCATACTTGAACATACTCGAACATACATACTTCATCATTTTGCGTAGAGGATGTTTCAAAGCAAGTGACCCATACATAATAACCGCCTGATCAGACACACCACAGTACTGGGTTGACAGGGACGTATCCACTGCCACATACATGAGATCCCCGTTCATAATTTAACGCTTTCCAACCACGATCTAACCCGTTCATAATTTAACGGGGCGGAGAGGTCCTCGGCCACGTTCACCGACTTCTAAACCCATTCATAATTTGGTCACAAGACATCTAGCATACCTCAAAAACTTGAAATATTTTCTTGCACGTCAACATACTTACTTGGTGTGGAGTGATTCGTTGGATCTCGTTTGGGGCCGCTACTGAACATACTAACATGAATTTAAAAACTTAACTTGTATGTCTTAGACGTAGGTAGTCGAGCTCACTACCAAAGTGAATAAGTAGCTTATGACATTCTAGTTCGCTCTGGACTTGACCTCGTTTAATCATCGTACTAAACCATGACATGAAAACCCAAAACAAATCCTATATTTTTACATAAATAAATTTTAATCATGGTGCTAAACCATGATATAGAACCTCGAAGCAATTCTGAAAAAAAAAAAAATTTAAAATTTTTTTTTTATTTTTTTTTTAAAAAAAGGGTGTACACGGACCCCGTGTAGGGGTCCGTGTACAGGTCCGGGTATACTCTGGAAATTCGTATTTTTGAAGGAAAAAGGACACGGACTCCGTGCCGGGGTCCGGGACGGGGTCCGGGTACCCTCTGTCTTTGCAAATTCACGAAAATTCGCTAACTTAACCTTTCACCCATTCAATCCAAGCTTAAGGACCATGAACCAACACCTCTAGACTCATCCTAGGATGTTATTACATTGATTCAAACCCATAAAAATGCCCCAAACGTCCCTAAGCATCAACAATTAATTCCAACACAACAATAACTCGTAATTAGGCATCGTTTCGCTTCCTACGACTTCTATTACATCCCAAGCCAAACCCGACCCGAACGAACCACCAAATAACACCTAAATACATCTCGTAACATATATAAATGCAGTAGCACAAGCCCTGCGATGTCCAACGAAGCCTGCAACAAATAACTTCAAGAACACATTTTACATAAAAGTCGCAGCTTGAGCAGTCCCACGAAAAACGTCATAACTCACTCAATTGTCATTCAAAAATCTCTAATTTTATATCAAATCGAAGGCATCGAAAAGTTCTACAATTTTATAGCTGAAAGTTTTCTCAAAATCCCGATAGAAAAATCGCAGTTTTCAACAGAACAGTAAGTTACGAGATTTCAGATCTAAAAAAATATTTCAAACGCATTCAAACCATTTTCCGCTCAAACGACGAACGTCACACATGAATTTTCACGCATAAAAATAACCCAACGCATACTATGACAAGATCGATGCAGAAAGAACAGAATATACGTGCCTTTTGATATTTAAAATACCGTAACGACGATACCGAAGCGGAGATGGCGTGAGGGTCGATCCGGGACGAACGTGACCCTAAAATCTTGTAATAAAATTCATGAAAGTTGCTGGAACTTTTCAGAGAGTGGGGCGGCTGCTCTTGGTTCTTAGAACCCTAGGATTTTCTCTTTTAAAAATATAAAATCTGAATGTGTGTGTTTTGGTGTGTGTAAAAACGTGTAAATGTGTGTGAGTGTGTGTAACGTATGTGAGTGAGTAATTAGGGGAACAATTTGCTTAATTAAATAATTAATCGAGCTATTTAAAATGCTAACTCCCTTAACAAGTCAATAAAATAGTAATTCACTACACACCCTTAATTAAAATAACACACACAAAATGCTAACTTTAAAAGTTCAAACTTTTAAATCACTAGATAGATAAATTTGGATTTTAAATACTAACAACTTAATAAGTTCGTTAAAATACCCCAACATCAACTTAAAAATAAAATACCACGTTAAAATTGCCAAAATCGTCACCGGTCTTTTCCTCGCGATCCCGCATCGAATATTCGCATGAATCATGAAACTCAAGAAAACATTTTAACGTGCATCGCATAAGCATAGTTAATTTAAAATGATGCAAATAATTAAATAATGAATTAAAACACAAATTACTTAAATAAACATGCATTAAAACCATTTAATAAAAATACATAAGGAATTTAATGAATTGCACACATGTGGTTCATGTAGACCTCAAATTTTCGGGACGTTACAATCTATCCCCCTTAATTTGAATTTCGTCCCCGAAATTCGCTTATCCTCGATAATCCAAAAATTAGATTCTTAATTCTAGTATCCCAACAATCCACGCTACCGCTGCGCTACTCTGATAAATTAAGCTTTATGTTGTCCTTACGTCTCTTCAATCCTAATTAAATTGCCTACCAAAACCTCGTTTGCGAAATACAACTTAAACGACTTATGGTAACTTAATTTACTTTACTACGACCTCGAATTCGGACTTTTCTCGTCGTTCTCAATATTAGAAATGAAGGTTCAAACTTATCGTATCTTACCTTCTCTATACTATACCTGTAATGTCAATGACCTATTACATTAGCATTTATGCATTCCAACCTAAGAGGTCTTAGCATCAACGGTTACTGATCAACTTCCATCCTCAGCAATACACTTACAAGTTAAATCTTATCTTAATCCCCATAATAATATTGGCCTACAATCCTTGAATCGAATATTTACCTTACGATACAAAATTACATAACTTAGCTATTTACGAGTACGTCCCAAATATAAAATTGTTTCCAACCTTTCATTTCGAGTAACATAAATCCGTAAAACCCCAAAATATATAATATCGACCCTCTCCTTAAATAATAAAAACTCTCTAGCATCAATCACATGCTTAAACTATTCTCTTCACGATTACAATATAGTTAAAGCCTAAGACACTTGAACCTTCCTCATTGGAACGAATGTCCCACTTAGACGTATCCTCAATACTCAATTAATTCTAGCGTATAAAACTTAATAAGCTTCCTTTATTAATAATGGACTAACTCTAATAATTCAAATTCACTTATAAACCATATAATTCTAGAATCCCCATATCAAGCTTTTAGATTTGTTACTCAATAAAACTCTTAATATTCATTCATTGGTAACTTATGTTGAACACCACTAGTTCTCTTTGGTTTTATTTCACCCAAAAATTCCGTATGAACAAATATCCCATAAATTTGAAATTCAACCTTACGCAACCCAAATTGTTTTGGATAACATAATTCCAACACACATAATCACTTATTCCCAAGTTTCTTAATAACTTACAAAAATTTCTCAAGACAAGATGTCTACCTCAATTCTTACATGAGCATATCGATTAACCTAACCATCAAACATACTTTCTAGAAAAATTAAATTCTAGCAAAGGTATAATCCTAACTGTTAAGATCAGAATTGAAACTTACGACACATCAAAAATTAATTTCCCAAAAATTTGCTAGTTCAATGTCTACTCTTATAACTTAGATAACCGATCAACTTTACCTTAAATCTTCATCACTCTGAATTCCTAATTTGCCACAGCATTATTTCACAAACGTTTAACTTTTCATGTCTAAGGTTGATCCATCCAACAATGTCCCTGATTACCATTCCTTATAACCTGATAACACAAATGTTTCGAGGTTCTAAATATCTCTTCAAGCCTATATCATCGAAAATTTCTATCTTTTAAACCGTTCGATCTCACATACTGATAACCTAGTTTCCAAATTTCTAAAAAATTTACAAAATTAATTCTTAATTTCCTCGAAAATTATCGAATTTTTCCTCAATCTCGAAAGTTCCACAATTACTCATAAGTCTTCGGCGTTCTCAATTTCATTTTATAGGTTTCCCGTATCATAAGGTTCAAAAGCCTTAAGTTTAATAAACCCAAAATTTGATTTCCATAACCCGTATTACATTTCTATAAATACTTAAAATCCCAAGTGTTCCTCAAAAGTTCGTATTTAATCCAAAAAAAATTCGGACTTTGCAATTAGGCCCTTAAAGTTCCCAAAATTTATATTTTTGGCCCTACATCTCTTCGAAATTTGCATTTTTGTCCCCATAAAATTTCGATTTAACCCCATTAACCTTAAAATTCTCGAACTCAAAATTAAATCTCAAAATTTGGTAAATTCGAAAATAATCCCTTATGATTTTGTTTTGCACTTAGGTCTTTAAAATTCTCAATTCATGCAATTCAATCCTTAAATCTAACTAGATAGAGCATGTATCTTACATAAATTCTACGTATTTATACTTCCAAAGATCGTCGTAGTCTTCGAATCATTAATCCTTACATGAAATCCTCAAAAATTAACTAAACTAGCAACCACGAACCATCAATAATTTCTTAGAAAATCTAAAAGTCCCAAAAACATTCATAATTGTCAAGTTTAACTTATGACCCACAAGTATAACATCAGTACTACTAACAAAAAATTAATATAGACAAATCATTTCCAACTTTTCCAAACGCCCAAAAGCAAAATTCTTACTCACGTCCAATCCACCACACCAGCATGCAAGAAAATTAAATAATTTCTCATTTCATGTCGTAACATGCATAGAAATTTTAAAGATCCAATCTCAACTCATAACGACAGATAAACATGTACTCTAAAATGTAGGTCATGTAAACATACAGGTGATTGCATTAAAACATGCACATGCTGAAATCATGACTTGGATGCTTACTACATGAAATAATTTAAAACCTTAAAACTTACAGACTTGAGGTGTGACTTCGTGAGCTTCTTGCGACTGGCAGTACGCATAACCCTTTACAAGAACTTGGCTCTGATACCAACTGTAACGTACCGTACTTTTCATACTCAAAATTTGCGGAAAAATAAAAAATTTTCTTAAACATAAAATAACATTCAAAGTTTGCCACAAAAATATCCCAACCAAGTCCCCCATAAGACATGGCGGTTCAAAGTACTACAATAAAAACAAGTTTTGCTCAAAGTATTTCCCTCGAAACAAGAAATCAGAGTAAATTAATATTTGCGTAAAAACATAAACTTTGCGGTCCTCGGGTTAGCCTCCCGCTCAGTTCAAGCCTGCCCCTTGGTCGCCACCTCCTGTCTCCTCATCAACATACTCACCTGCATCGATCAAGTCTAGTGAGTCTAAAGACTCAACACGTATAAACTGGAAATAACGAGTAATACGTAATAAAACCACATGCAACTTGAAAATATGACATAAATACTAGAAACTTGAACTTGTCATAAACTTGAACATATGTACATACATACTTAGACGTGCCATCAACATAAACTTTTCTTAAACATGCTGCATACTTGAACATACTCGAACATACATACTTCATCATTTGCGTAGATGATGTTTCAAAGCAAGTGACCCATACATAATAACCTCCTGATCAGACACACCACAGTACTGGGTTGACAGGGACGTATCCACTGCCACATACATGAGATCCCCGTTCATAATTTAACGGGCTGGTTAGTCCCCGTTCATAATTTAACGCTTTCCAACCACGATCTAACCCGTTCATAATTTAACGGGGTGGAGAGGTCCTCGGCCACGTTCACCGACTTCCAAACCCATTCATAATTTGGTCCCAAGACATCTAGCATACCTCAAAAACTTGAAATATTTTCTTGCACGTCAACATACTTACTTGGTGTGGAGTGATTCGTTGGATCTCGTTTGGGACCGCTACTGCACATACTAACATGAATTTAAAACTTAACTTGCATGTCTTAGATGTAGGTAGTCGAGCTCACCACCAAAGTGAATAAATAGCTTATGACATTCTAGTTCGCTCTGGACTTGATCGAACTAAACCATGACATGAAAACCCAAAACAAATCCTATATTTTTACATAAATAAATTTTAACAATGGTGCTAAACCATGATATAGAACCTCGAAGCAATTCCTAAAAAAAAAAAATTTTTTTAAAAAATTTTTTTTTAAAAAAAAGGGTGTACACGGACCCAGTGTAGGGGTCCGTGTACAGGTCCGGGTAGACTCTGGAAATTCGTATTTTTGAAGGAAAAAGGACACGGACTCCGTGCCGGGGTCCGGGACGGGGTCCGGGTACCCTCTGTCTTTGCAAATTCACGAAAATTCGCTAACTTAACCTTTCACCCATTCAATCCAAGCTTAAGGACCATGAACCAACACCTCTAGACTCATCCTAGGATGTTATTACATTGATTCAAACCCATAAAAACGCCCCAAACGTCCCTAAGCATCAACAATTAATTCCAACACAACAATAACTCGTAATTAGGCATCGTTTCGCTTCCTACGACTTCTATTACATCCAAGCCAAACCCGACCCGAACGAACCACCAAATAACACCTAAATACATCTCGTAACATATATCAATGCAGTAGCACAAGCCCTGCGATGTCCAACGAAACCTACAACAAATAACTTCAAGAACACATTTTACATAAAAGTCGCAGCTTGAGCAGTCCCACGAAAAACGTCATAACTCACTCAATTGACATCCAAAAATCTCTAATTTTATATCAAATCGAAGGCATCGAAAAGTTCTACAATTTTATAGCTGAAAGTTTTCTCAAAATCCCGATAGAAAAATCGCAGTTTTCAACAGAACAGTAAGTTACGAGATTTCAGATCTAAAAAAATATTTCAAACGCATTCAAACCATTTTCCTCTCAAACGACGAACGTCACACATGAATTTTCACGCATAAAAATAACCCAACGCATACTATGACAAGATCGATGCAGAAAGAACAGAATATACGTGCCTTTTGATATTTAAAATACCGTAACGACGATACCGAAGCGGAGATGGCGTGAGGGTCGATCCGGGACGAACGTGATGCTAAAATCTTGTAATAAAATTCATGAAAGTTGCTGGAACTTTTCAGAGAGTGGGGCGGCTGCTCTTGGTTCTTAGAACCCTAGGATTTTCTCTTTTAAAAATATAAAATCTGAATGTGTGTGTTTTGGTGTGTGTAAAAACATGTAAGTGTGTGTGAGTGTGTGTAACGTGTGTGAGTGAGTAATTAGGGGAACAATTTGCTTAATTAAATAATTAATCAAGCTATTTAAAATGCTAACTCCCTTAACAAGTCAATAAAATAGTAATTCACTACACACCCTTAATTAAAATAACACACACAAAATGCTAACTTTAAAAGTTCAAACTTTTAAATCACTAGATAGATAAATTTGGATTTAAAATACTAACAACTTAATAAGTTAGTTAAAATACCCTAACCTCAACTTAAAAATAAAATACCACGTTAAATTTCCAAAATCGTCACCGGTCTTTTCCTCGCGATCCCGCATCGAATATTCGCCTGAATCATGAAACTCAAGAAAATATTTTAACGTGCATCGCATAAGCATAGTTAATTTAAAATAATGCAAATAATTAAATAATGAATTAAAACACAAATTACTGAAATAAACATGCATTAAAACCATTTAATAAAAATACATAAGGAATTTAATGAATTGCACACATGTGGTTCATGTAGACCTCAAATTTTCGGGACGTCACACACCATGAGCCAAAACCTAGCCAACCCATCTAGGGACCCTACTGTCCAAGCCCAGCCCCAAAAATAAGCCCTGGCCCGACCAAAAACTTGCTGGAATTTGACCCAAAAATTCTGTGCGTGAGTGTCCAAGTCTCCCATGAACCATAGGATTCCAACTTAGTCTAGGACCCTTCCAGCTGAGCCACCACCGAGCCCAGCACACGCTAACCTTCCCTGGACCACGTCTAGACCCTACCTAGACCAGTCGAATCCCTGTACCCCAAGCCCGAAGCTTCTGAATCTGTTGACAGCAACCTGCGTGCTTGATGGCTTTCCTCACGGATCCATCTTTCTTGCTTGGCCCTACTTGAACCAAACCATACCAGACCTTGAACCAACCCCTCTAGCATCCCTCTAGGACCCTAAGGACCTAACCTACCCAGCCCAAGCCCCCTGGCCGATCCCCTCCTCCCTGCACACGCCCATCCCCCTGCGCTGCCCATAGAAGCTCTCGGGTGGAGTCCTCCTTGATAAGGACTCCTCCCCAACCCATGGTCTCGAGTCCTAGCGTGGCTACGACTCTTCCCCTGACCCAAACCGAGACCCAGGTGTGGCCCAAGCTAGGCCATGCAACACCTAACCCATAAACCAAACCACGATGCCCCAAATCGAGAGAAGTGTTTCCAGCTTACTGTTTCTGTTTTTGTGCAGCGATTAGTTGCCTTTGTGTGCTATTCTAGACCTTTAAACTTGTTGAAATACATGCTTATTCATATCGTAATTCATGGCAGCCCCTTAAACATCATATAAACATGATTTTGAATCCACAAACAAGAGTTAAACATATGCATGTGAATAGTTGCGAAAATTGTGAATTGTGTGGCTTATTTTCATGCAATTTCATAAAAAATTATGTAATATGGTGGGATGATGAGTAAAAGGAGAATATGGCGTGCCTTTGCGTTTTAAACGCACGATTTTACGTTGACAAATCGAAAAACGAGACGAGAAGACGTTGGCTTGAAAAACTTGAAGAACCTTGATGCTTTTCCCCTTGAATTTTTGAACACTTTCTCTTCAAAACATGATGTGTGTGCCGTGTAATTTGAGGGGAGAGTTTGAAGTGTGTAAAACATTGAGGCGTGCATATTTGCAGAGAGTCTTATTAATTTTTAAAAGAGTGTCTGAGAGTTTGTGTTGCTAGGAAAAGGGTTTTTAACTTTTTTAAATAATAATAAACTATTAACTAGGCTTAGTCCTATCAAGCCAATAAATTAAGCCCATTAGTCTTAATTAGGATTTAATAAAATATCAACAAAGTTTTTGTTCAAATAAATTTGTGAATTTATTAGCCGGGTCGCTAAAAAGCTCGCATTTTTGTTAAAAACTAACACCGATAAAATTTACGTTCCGGCGTATAAAATCACCTCAAAACCCCTTATTTTCAAAAATATTAATAAAAAGCATCACCCATTATTCTAAATAATTAAAAACAATTATCCAATAAAATTTTTTTTCATTTTTCAGCCATCGTTCTCCGTTCCTCGATCGCAACTCGAATATCTTTTAAAAATTACATTTTAATGCAACAATGTAGAAAATATATTTTAAACATGCGAATATGCACCACATAATTAATTAACGCAATTAAAACAACTAATTAAAATACACAAGGAATTTAATAATTGTATGCATGTGGTTCGCGTGGACTCTTAAATTTTCGGGGCGTTACACAAATTCTACCACCCGAGCGTGAGTCAGTTGCGGGAAAATCCTAGTTTCCTAGTTTAGAGTTTTCAATATTTTGGCAACTAGATTTGATATATTTTGATATGTAAACATAGATGCACGAAATTTTGAACACAATTCAGATTTAATTGATTAGAATACATTGTTCTTGAGTTTTTCTCTCAAACAATTAAAGCTTTTGCTTTATTAAAAATCAAACTTATCAAAGTTCATACTTTGTGACGTTTGTCGATCGTTCTTACACGGATTGTCAAAGGCACGTTCTTTGAAGGTTCGTTCTAGTTTCGATTGTTTGATTGGGATTATTTATTACTAAACCTCGTAGTTTAGGGGTGAAAATCACACCATACTTGATTCAAAAGATTGGGACACAACAACGATTCCTAGTTCGTTATTAAATTGAGGGCGCGATTCAATTTTAATCGTTTTTACTTTTTATTCGTACGTGGATTCACATCATTTGGTATCAGAGCTTAGGTTCATTGAATTCAAGTAAGTGTCTTGTTATTCAAATTTCAGATCTTTTTAATTCTTCGTTCGTTTCCAGATCTGTTTTCGTTTATCGTTCTTCGTCCTTCGTGAATCTGTGATTCTCGAATAAAAGTTTGATTTTTAATTTTTTTTTCTTGGTGATTTTCGAGATATACTCAGCCAAAAAAAAAAGTAAAAAATTCCAAAAATTCACCATTATTTCTTTTTGGTATCTTGTTCAATTTCCTTTAGAGAGTCATATTCAATTGCCTCTCACAGTCAAAAAAAATTTATTATCATACCTTCGAATTTCTTGTCTACGCAGTCCAAATGAGTCGGTCACAATTGTTCACAAGTTGAAACTTGATTGTTTGATATACAAATACAAATCTTGAGTACACTTTCGAGGATACTATCAAATTTGAGTGAAAAAAAAATACTTGAGTGCGAGTGTATTTTCTTTGGACTGCACGGTGAGTATTTGTTGTGAGCAAAAAAAAATTGAGAGAAAAGACGAGTGAATTTCTTTGGAGTGATCGTGAGAATTTGGGTGAAGATCATTTTTGTTTTCTACTAATGTTTTCTTGCTGGTACAAATTTAAAATTAAATGGAGAGGGAGGTAGGAGATAGTTCGAACCCAGGGTTTTCTAAGGTTCAAATGGAGGCATTGTTTGTAATGCCCGAGAATTTGATTATCGTAATTTGCTATGAGATTAGTGAATTAAATAGATATATTTTTAAACGGGCCACTACGAGACCAGATTGGACAAAGAATATAAATTTCATAAGTTTCGGGCAGAACTAGTGGCGCCCGAGCGGTAGAAAGTGACCGCCCGAGCGCCAATGTTCAATGGAATTATGTTCGGGCAGAATGTGTGGCGCCCGGGTGGTAATTTATGACCGCCCGAGCGCCAGAACCAAACATCGCGGGCAGAACCTTCCGCGCCCGGGCGGTAGAACTTAACCGCCCGAGCGCCGAGCTCGCGCCCGGGCGGCAAGATTCGACCGCCCGAGCGCCAGCGAGATTTGGCAAGAGTGAGCCACGTTTCTTATGCATGCAAGTGGTGATATATATATATATAAACGAAATCCCTCAGAAATGATAAGAATCAAAAAGAGAAAAGCTACGAGAGAGCTTTTGAAATCCTTACGCCTGCATCTTTTAATCTGTCCGTCAGATTTGAAATCCGACTTCGGTACCGTGTTCCTATCGTTGTAGACTACGCGTGAATGTAAGTTTTACTATGTTTTAACATGTCTTGAAAATATGATGTTGAAAGAATCAGATATGATTCATATATGTTGTTTCTGACATGTGAGACATCGTATAATTGTAAGCGGATTTAAGAATGGACACTGTATAGAATTATTATGAATTTCAGAGTGGAAGTAGCTGAGTTATGGTATCAGATTTATACCGTTATCGACTATGAATTAGGAAAATTGATATAGATTGTTTAATATAGAGATTATGCCGTTGAAATAATACCGAAATCAAGTATTTAAGTGGGTATGTGTTGATTGAGATTAGAAATTGATAGATTGTGTATCAACATTTCCATTTCAGATTCGTATTGGTGACAGCGACAACAATTGTTCAACGAAAGGTATAAGCCATGTTTGTTTGGGAAGCCACAACTCAAATAAGATATTATTTGAGTTCCCAAACCAAAATCACATACTAGTATTATTGTATATATGGTAACATGTTTATGAATTGTTTATAGAATGATATGCAAATCTTGTTACATGATTATGCTTTGTTTACAGAGTTGTATTCAAGCATATAAGATCATTGTGATATTAAGATATGAATATGAGCATGCTTTGTTTACAGATTGATATTCATTGCATTTAAGATAGGAGAGTCGTCGACAGCCATCGTCAACTATCTAGATGTTCGGTGTATCTCAGCTTAGGAGCAGCCCTGACTCCTATTGTAGTCGTTGATACAGCTCAGACCGAAATCTAGGAATAAGACGTACAGTCACCCCGAGTGGGAGGGTAGGTGACAGCCATTGACATCTTATTCACACCGGGATCCCTAGAGTTCTAGTCGAGTCGAGTCCAGACATGGTTTGATTCGCATCGCATGTTTATATGATTGTCATTCATAATAACATGTTTCATGTTTAGATTGATTATATGCATGTATACATGTTTATACTGGGATTTGTTCTCACCGGAGTTTCCGGCTGTTGTTATGTCTGTATGTGTGCATAACAACAGGTAGGGCAGGATCTGGGTCACGCAGAGGATGAGAGATGGACATAGCGTGGTGATTTCGGGCTTAGCAGAAGGACTAGTAGTTGTACCTTTGGCATGTACTGTATTAAATTACTAGTTTGTTGAGTATGGATGGACAAGACATGTTGTACGTTATGTTTGTACATTATGTTTGTAATTTAAATAAAGAAATTTATGTTGTTTATATACATTAGATTTAATGTTGAAAAGCGAAAATTTGACCCACTTTTTATATTAACGATCCATTTAATCCCAAAGAAAAGAGTTAGAGCCCGGGTCCCCACAACAGGTGGTATCAGAGCCATAGGTTCTGTAGATTGAGATAGAATAGAATGAGCGGGGTAGATCGAGTCATCTTCCTTGTTTATATCATGTTAGCATATCATGATTTATTGCTTTCCCTATTACGTGTTGTGTTATCTGATTTGATTGCAGCATGTATGGGTTAAGACTGAATCAGAACCGATTCTGGATCAGAGGTAAATGATCAGAGGAGGGCTGAGACAGTTAGTATAGATTGTATACTAAACCGTTTGTATAGCAGATTCATGCCTCCTAGAAGAGCAGCCATTCCTTTACGACCACCCGCACCAGAACAGGGTAGCACATCTGGTGATACGATGGATGTCACTGCTACGCCCATGGAGACTCTATTAAAGCGATTCCAGTCATTCCGACCACCGACCTTAAAGGGTACAGAAAATGCAATTGAATGTGAAAGCTGGTTGGAGGATATCGAAATGTTATTTGAGTCTCTGGAATATAGTGACGAGAAGCGAGTGAAACTCATTGGCCATCAACTGCAAGACGTGGCTAAGTATTGGTGGTTGAATATAAGGAGAGCACTAGAACAGCGTGGCACCGAGATTACATGGAAAGCATTCAAGACAGAATTTTATCCGCGATTCTTTCCTGTATCCTATCGTAAAGATAAAGGCGCTGAATTTGCAAACCTGAGGCAAGGGCAATTGAACATTGAAGAGTACGTTGCTAAATTTTCTTCTTTGCTTCGCTTTACACCTCACGTTTCAGGTAGTGATGAGGCCGTGGCAGATCAGTTTATAAACGGCTTAAATCCAGATGTTTTTACATTGGTTAATACTGGAAGACCCAATAACTTCGCTGAAGCATTGAATCGTGCCAAAGGAGCAGAAGCAGGATTGCTTAGGCAACGGAGTGTTCCGTATGTTGCTCCGAGTCCGAGACCGCCACTACCTCCAGCACAACATCCTCCTAGATTTGATAGGGGCGGTAGTAGCAGGGGGCGGAAGGATCCGTTGAAAGTGAAAGGCAAGCAATTCAAGAGGGCAGGGAGCAGCTCGTCAAGTTCCAGCGGGTCAAGACAGAGAGGTCCTGGCCAGAGTTTAGAGGTGATGAGTGGATATTGCAGTATGTGTGGAGGTAAGCATGCCACAGAACAGTGTCAGGGTGTAGTGGACAGGTATAACATATGCAAGCAACCGGGACATTATGCCAAGGTCTGTCCTCAGATAAGTGGAGCATCGAGATTTCAGGGTGCAGGATCATCAGCATCAGTGACTTAGCCTGAGAGGCAAGCTTCATCTATTCACTCATTTCAGCCGCCACCTGCATAGACCCAGCCTCGAGCCAGAGGTGGTCAGACCGGGAGCCAGCCGACCCGACAACAGGCTCAAGTGTTTTCCTTGACTAACGAGCAAGCACAGGATGCCCCAGATGATGTCATAGCAGGTAACTGTTCTCTTTGCGGTTATCCTGCTTATATATTGATAGATACGGGTGCATCGCATACATTCATATCAGAACGATTTGCATTATTGCATTCTCTGCCTATTGAGTCGTTATTAGATGTCTTGTCTATTACTTCTTCGTTAGGAAGTGGATTGATATCGGTGACTACGGTTAGACATTGCATCTTATGGTTTGAGGGTCATGAACTTGATCTAGATTGCATAGTACTTGGGCTAGCTGATTTTGATTGCATTGTTGGAATTGATATGTTAACAAAGTACAGAGCCACCGTGGATTGTTTCCACAAGATTGTCAGATTCAGACCAGAAATGGCAGAAGAGTGGAAATTCTACGGTAAGGGTTCCAGATCTAGGATTCCATTGATTTCGGCTTTGTCTATGAATAAGTTGTTGCAGAAAGGAGCAGATGGGTTCCTTGTGTATGCTGTAGACGTACAGAAATCTAGCCCGACATTGGCAGATTTGCCAGTAGTACGAGAATTTGCAGATGTGTTTCCAGAGGAGATTCCAGGGTTACCTCCAGTGCGAGAGGTAGATTTTAGTATTGATTTGATTCCAGGTACCACTCCTATTTCGAGAGCTCCGCATAATATGGCACCGATAGAGTTGAAAGAATTGAAGGCACAGTTGGAAGATCTTCTAGCCAAGGGATGTATTCGACCTAGTGTATCTCCTTGGGGCGCTCCGATACTGTTTGTGCGGAAGAAAGATGGATCGATGCGGTTGTGTATCGATTACCGGCAACTGAATACGACAACGATAAAGAATAAGTATCCTTTGCCAAGAATTGATGATTTATTTGATCAATTACAAGGATCTTCTGTCTATTCTAAGATTGATTTGCGATCTGGATATCATCAGCTCAGAGTTCGAGATGTAGACATACCGAAGACAGCATTTCGAACCAGGTATGGGCATTACGAATTTATTGTCATGTCTTTTGGTTTAACAAATGCTCCGGCGGTATTTATGGGCTTGATGAATCAAATCTTTCAGAGGTATTTGGACGATTTTGTGATTGTGTTTATCGATGATATTCTAGTGTATTCTAAGAACAAGAATGAGCATGCAGAACATCTCAGAATTGTGTTGCAGACACTACGAAATGAGAGATTGTATGCCAAATTGTCAAAGTGTGAATTTTGGTTGAATCGAGTTGTCTTTTTGAGACATATCATATCTGGAGATGGTATTTCTATAGATCCGGGTAAGGTGGAAGCTGAGATCAGTTGGTCGAGACCGACTTCTGTGCCAGAAATACGCAGTTTCATGGGTCTAGCAGGATACTATAGACGATTCATCCAAGATTTCTCCCGTATTGCGAAGCCAATTACACAATTGACACAGAAGAATGCGCCATTCCTATGGTCTGAGGAGTGTGAGTCGAGCTTTCTAGAAATGAAGAAGAGGCTGACCAGTGCACCTGTCTTGATGATTCTTCAGGTACGGGTGATTTCGTTGTATATTGTGATGCCTCTCACAGAGGTTTGGGATGTGTTCTTATGCAGCGAGGTCATGTGGTAGCATATGCCTCAAGACAGTTGAAGACTCACGAGACTCGATACCCCATTCATGATCTTGAACTGGCGACTATCGTATTTGCATTAAAGATCTGGCGTCATTATCTTTATGGAGAGAAATTTGAGATCTATTCAGACCATAAAAGCCTAAAATACTTGTTTTCGCAGTCAGAGTTGAACATGAGGCAGTGTAGATGGCTTGATCTGTTGAAAGACTTTGATTGCGAGATCAAATATTATCCAGGGAAGTCAAATGCAGCAGCAGACGCCTTAAGTCGAAAGGTTTGCTCCTTATCCTTATCGACGATAGGTGTTACAAAACTTGTTGAAAATTGCTGTTTCTCTGGACTAGAATTTGATACAGATAAGAGGCCACTACGACTTGCTGCTATTCAAGTTGAGCCGGACTTGATCATGAGGATCAAAGAAGCTCAACGAACCGATCAGAATGTGCAAAGATCAATTCAGATGGTCAGAGCAAGACATGTATCAGAATATCAGGTACGTGATCATGTGCTGTATGTGAATAACCGCCTTGTAGTGCCAGATGTTTCAGACTTGAGACATCAGATTATGTCCGAAGCACACTGCAGTCGGTTCAGCATCCATCCTGGTGGCAGAAAGATGTACAATGATTTGAAGACACAGTTCTGGTGGAAACAGATGAAGTCAGACATCGCAGAGTATGTGTCTAAATGCTTGAACTGCCAACAGGTGAAGGCCGAGAGGAAGAAGCCCGGAGGGTTACTTCAGAGTTTAGCTATTCTAGAATGGAAATGAGATCACATTTCCATGAATTTCGTGACAAAGTTACCCCGATCTTCCCGAGGCTGTGATGCGATTTGGGTCGTTATCGACAGATTGACCAAATCAGCTTCTTTCATCCCGTATAGAATGACTTACAGACACGATCAGATGGCGGAGATATATGTTCGAGAGGTAGTCAGATTACATGGTGTGCCGAAGTCTATCGTATCAGATCGTGATCCACGATTCACTTCACACTTCTGGCACAGTTTACAGCAGGCTTTGGATACGACATTACACTTGAGTACTGCTTACCATCCTCAGACAGACGGACAGTCAGAGCGGACTATCCAGACGTTAGAGGATATGTTGAGAGCTGTAGTGCTAGATTTTGGCACTAGTTGGCAAGATTCCCTACCTCTTTTCGAATTCTCTTACAATAATAGCTATCAGAAGAGTATTGAGATGGCACCGTTTGAAGCTTTATATGGTAAGAAGTGCAGATCTCCGCTGTACTGGGATGACATCTCAGAAGTACCAGAACTTGGGCCGGATATGATTCGTGACATGACTGAGAAAGTGAAAGTCATTCAGAAGAGGATGAAGACGGCGCAAGATAGGCAAGCCAAATATGCCAATGTCAGACGTAGACCGTTAGTATTCGAGCAAGGAGAAAGAGTATTCTTGAAGATTTCTCTTTTCAGAGGCGTTGTTAGATTTGGCAAACGAGGGAAGTTGTCTCCTAGATACGTCGGTCCTTACGAGATCCTAGAGAAGATTGGCGATCGAGCATATCGACTGGCTCTTCCTCGTTCTCTATCGGGAATACATGACGTTTTTCATGTATCGATGTTGCGTAAATATATGCCTGATGTTTCTCATGTCATTCGTCCTGACGAAGCTGAGCTTGATCAGACTTTAAGCTACGTTGAACAACCAATACAGATTCTTGATCGAAAAGAAAAACAACTCCGTACGAAAACCATTACACTTGTGAAAGTCCAATAGAGTCGTCATGGCATTGAGGAAGCAACTTGGGAGACAGAAGCAGATATGAGACAGAGATATCCCGAGTTATTCCTATGATGTGAGTATTAAGTTAATATTTGATTACATTACCCTCTCACGTGATTTAATTGATTTCTTGTGAGTTCGAGGACGAAGTCTTATCTAAGAGGGGGAGAAATGTAATGCCCGAGAATTTGATTATCGTAATTTGCTATGAGATTAGTGAATTAAATAGATATAATTGTAAACGGGCCACTACGAGACCAGATTGGACAAAGATTATAAATTTCATAAGTTTCGGGCAGAACTAGTGGCGCCCGAGCGGTAGAAAGTGACCGCCCGAGCGCCAATGTTCAATGGAATTATGTTCGGGCAGAATGTGTGGCGCCCGGGCGGTAATTTATGACCGCCCGAGCGCGAGAACCAAACATCGCGGGCAGAACCTTCCGCGCCCGGGCGGTAGAACTTAACCGCCCGAGCGCCAGCGAGATTGGGCAAGAGTGAGCCACGTTTCTTATGCATGCAAGTGGTGATATATATATATAAACGAAATCCCTCAGAAATGATAAGAATCAAAAAGAGAAAAGCTACGAGAGAGCTTTTGAAATCCTTACGCCTGCATCTTTTAATCTGTCCGTCAGATTTGAAATCCGACTTCGGTACCGTGTTCCTATCGTTGTAGACTACACGTGAATGTAAGTTTTACTATGTTCTAACATGTCTTGAAATTATGATGTTGAAAGAATCAGATATGATTCATATATGTTGTTTCTGACATGTGAGACATCGTATAATTGTAAGCGGATTTAAGAACGGACACTGTATAGAATTATTATGAATTTCAGTGTGGAAGTAGCTGAGTTATGGTATCATATTTATACCGTTATCGACTATGAATTAGGAAAATTGATATAGATTGTTCAATATAGAGATTATGCCGTTGAAAGAATACCGAAATCAAGTATTTAAGTGGGTATGTGTTGATTGAGATTAGAAATTGATAGATTGTGTATCAACATTTCCATTTCAGATTCGTATTGGTGACAGCGACATCAATTGTGCAACGAAAGGTATAAGCCATGTTTGTTTGGGAAGCCACAACTCAAATAAGATATTATTTGAGTTCCCAAACCAAAATCACATACTAGTATTATTGTATATATGGTAACATGTTTATGAATTGTTTATAGAATGATATGCAAATCTTGTTACATGATTATGCTTTGTTTATAGAGTTGTATTCAAGCATATAAGATCATTGTGATATTCAGATATGAATATGAGCATGCTTTGTTTACAGATTGATATTCATTGCATTTAAGATAGGAGAGTCGTTGACAACCATCGTCAACTATCTAGATGTTCGGTGTATCTCAGCTTAGGAGCAGCCCTGACTCCTATTGTAGTCGTTGATACAGCTCAGACCGAAATCTGGGAATAAGACGTACAGTCACCCCGAGTGGGAGGGTAGGTGACAACCATTGACGCCTTATTCACACCGGGATCCCTAGAGTTCTAGTCGAGTCGAGTCTAGACATGGTTTGATTCGCATCGCATGTTTATATGATTGTCATTCATAATAACATGTTTCATGTTTAGATTGATTATATGCATGTATACATGTTTATACTGGGATTTGTTCTCACCGGAGTTTCCGGCTGTTGTTATGTCTGTATGTGTGCATAACAACATGTGGGGCAGGATCTGGGTCACGCAGAGGATGAGAGATGGACATAGCGTGGTGATCTCGGGCTTAGCAGAAGGACTAGTAGTTGTACCTTTGGCATGTACTGTATTCAATTACTAGTTTTTTGAGTATGGATGGACAAGACATGTTGTACGTTATGTTTGTACATTATGTTTGTAATTTAAATAAAGAAATTTATGTTGTTTATATACATTAGATTTAATGTTGAAAAGCGAAAATTTGACCCACTTTTTATATTAACGATCCATTTAATCCCAAAGAAAAGAGTTAGAGCCCGGGTCCCCACATTGTTTGGGCATTTTAGTATAATGAGGAGTGAATTAGAGCCCTTACATGAGAGGTTGGATAAGCTTGAAGTTAGTACTAGTGGGAGTAAATCCAAACCTAAGGATTTGGGTAGAGAGGATGAGGAGTATGATTTGGGAGGAGACGAGGAGAGTCAAAATGAAAATGGGGTAGGAATGGAAGAGGTAGAGGATTCGGTAGAGGAAAAAGAGAAGCTGTACGGGTAGATATGATGAGAATATGGAAGATGGTAACATGGGTAGCATTAAGATGATTGAGGCAAGGGTTGAAGAGTGTGGAGGACTACTATAAGGAGATGGAAGTAGTCATGATTAGGGCAAATATTGAGGAAGATAGTTAGGCTACCATGGCACGTTTTCTTTGTGGTTTGAACAGGGAGATACAAGATCAAGTGGAGCTTAGGCACTACTTGGATCTAGACGAGATGGTGCAAATGGCCGTCAAAGTGGAGCAACAACTCAAGAGGCGAGGAGTTGGCCGCACCAATCAAAGCGGGAGTTCGTCAACTTCTTGGCGACCAAATGGGGAAAAACGTGATGAAAGCAAGTTGATGACCAAGCCCAAGGTTGAGACCAAACAAGAGGCGCCTAAACAAGGAGTGCAAGGTAAATCTGAAATTCCTCTTACTCGAGATAGAGATACTAGATGTTTTAGGTGTCAAGGGTTGGGTCATATTGCTAGTGAATGTCCAAATAAAAGGGTGATGTTTTTAAATGATTATGGTGAGTATGAGTCGCATAGTGAGGGTGATGATGATGATGAGATGCCTGCATTAGAGGATCCTGATGAGGGATACGAGGCGGTGGTAGGTGAAGCACTAGTGACTAGGCGAATCATGAGTGCCCAAGTCAAGGAGGAGGACACTAACCAAAGGGAGAAGTTTTTCCACACTAGGTGTTTTGTAAATCAAAGGGTTTGCAATTTAATCATAGATGGGGAGAGTTGTACCAATGTGGCTAGTAGTGAGATGATGAAAAATTTGGGTTTACCTACCACATGATGGGTTCAAGAATAAGTAATCGTTTGTATTGAAGAAGGAGTCTATTGTATTACTTTCATTGTCCCCAAAACAAGTGTTGGAGGACCAATTAAAAAATAAAAAGAGAGATGAGGCCGAAAAAAAGAGTGAACAAAGAAGTGAGGTGATCTTTCAAAATAAAAATGAAATGACTGAAAAAAAGAGTGATAAAACGAGTGAGATAGCCATACAAAAGAAAAATGAGAGGAAAGAAATTGAGCGGAAAGAAAATGAGAGGAAAGATGCCAAAAAGAAATCATATATGGCCCAAAAAGGTGAGTTGAAACAATTTTTGCACACACATGAACCACTTGTGTTAATTGTTTATAAGAAGATCCTCCTAAACACAAGTGATATAGCCAGGTCCCTTCCGAGCATTGTTGTTTCACTTTTGCATGAATTTGATGATATATTTACAGAGGAGCTACCTCAAGGACTACCACCATTGATGGGGATTGAATACCAAATTGATTTGGTACGCGGGAGTGCATTGCCAAATCGTCCAGCTTATAGAAGCAATCCGGAGGAGACTAAAGAGATTCAACGGCAGGTAAGTGAGTTGTTAGATAGCGGTTTTGTGCGTCAGTCCATATCCCCTTGTTCCGTACCTGTTTTATTAGTTCCTAAGCAAGATGGCTCATGGCGTATTTGTGTGGATTGTAGGGCAATTAATAATATAACCATCAAGTATAAGCATCCCATACCTAGACTAGATGATATGTTATATGAATTTCATGGTGCTTGTATATTTATCAAAATTGATTTGAAGAGTGGTTATCACCAAATTAGGATGAGGGAAGGTGATGAGTGGAAAACAGCTTTTAAAACCAAGTACAAGTTATTTAAGTGGATGGTCATGCCTTTTGGCTTAACTAACGCTCCTAGCACCTTTATGAGGTTAATGAACCATGTCTTGCGTGCATACATAGGAAAATTTGTTGTTGTTTACTTTGATGATATCCTAGTATATAGCAAAGACTTGGATGAGCATGTTGGTCACTTGAAACTTGTGCTAATCACAATAAAGGCTGAAAATCTACATGCTAACTTAAAGAAATGTGATTTTTGTACAAGCAAACTTGTCTTTCTTGGTTTTGTGGTAAGTTAACAGGGGATACAAGTGGATGAAGACAAGGTAAGTGCTATTCGATATTGGCCATCGCTTACTATTGTTGGTCAAGTCCGAAGTTTCCATGGACTTGCAAGCTTCTACAGGAGGTTTTTAAAGGATTTTAGTACATTGGCAGCACCGATGACGACGGTGATCAAGAAGAACGTTCCATTCTATTGGGGCGAGGAGCAAGAGAAGTACTTTAATATTATCAAGCAAAAATTAATTAATGCTCCTTTACTTGTTTTACCTGATTTTTCTAACACTTTTGAAATTGAATGTGATGCGTCAGGTGTAGGAATTGGCGGAGTTTTGATGCAAGGAGGACGGCCAGTGGCGTATTTTAGCGAGAAGCTCAATGGAGCAGCCCTGAACTATCCCACGTATAATAATGAGTTCTACGCACTTGTGAGGACTCTAGAGACGTGGCATCACTACTTGAGGCCTAAGGAGTTTGTGATTCACACGGATCATGAGTCTCTTAAGCACTTTAAGGTGCAGCAGATGTTGAACAAGCGGCATGCCAAGTGGGTGACATTCATTGAAACATTCCCCTACATCATCAAGTACAAACAAGGTAAGGAAAATGTAGTGGCTGACGCACTCTCACAGAGGTATGTACTGATCTCTACTTTGGAGTCTAAAGTTTTGGGATTTGAGCATGTGAAGGAATTGTATGTGCTAGATGAGGATTTTAAGAGTGTATTTGAAACTTGTATGCATGGTCCACATGACAAATTTTATTTGCATCATGGTTTCTTGTTTAGAGAATATAGGTTGTGCATCCCGAAATCATCGATTCGTGAATTACATGTTAGGGAGGCACATGGGGTGGATTAATGGGACATTTTGGTGTGGCTAAGACTTTAAGCTCATTGCATGAACATTTCTATTGGCCACATATGAAACGTGATGTTGAGCGTGTGTGTGAAAGTGCATAACTTGTAGACAAGCTAAATCTAAAACACAACCACATGAATTGTATACGCCACTTCCCGTCCCTAGTGAACCTTGGGTTGATATTTCTATGGACTTTGTTTTGGGGTTGCCTAGGACAAAGAAGGGGAGGGATTCTATATTTGTCGTTGTGGATAGATTTTCTAAGATGGCACATTTTATTGCTTGTCACAAAACTGATGATGCTTCTCGCATTGCGGATTTGTTCTTTAGAGAAGTCGTGAGGTTGCATGGTATTCCTAGGACAATTGTTTCCGACCGTGATGTTAAGTTCTTAAGTTACTTTTGGAAGACTTTAGGGGCTAAACTTGGCACGAAATTGTTGTTTTCTACTACTTGTCATCCTCAAACGGATGGACAACTGAAGTTGTTAATAGAACTTTAGGAACTCTTTTGCGTGCGATACTTAAAAAGAACTTAAAGAATTGGGAAGATTGTTTGCCATTTATTGAGTTTGCGTATAATCGTTGCATGCATTCAACTACAAATCATTCGCCATTTGAGATTGTTTATGGTTTTAATCCTTTGACTCCGTTGGATTTGATGTATTTTACCGGTGAGTGAAAGGTTAAACATGGATGGCAATAAGAAGGCTGAATTTGTTAGGAGTTTGTATTAAAAAGTCAATGCCAATATTGAGAAGAGAAATGAACAATATTCCAAGCAAGCCAACAAAGTGAAAAAGAAGGTGATCTTTGAGAAGGGAGATTGGGTGTGGCTACACTTGAGGAAGGAAAGGTTCCCCGAGAAGAGACGTTCAAAGCTATTACCTAGGGGTGATGGACCATTTCAAGTCCTTGAAAGGATCAAGGACAAAGCCTACAAACTCGATCTACCAGGTGAGTATAACGTGAGTTCTACTTTTAATGTTAGTGAGTCGTCGTTGTTTGATGTAGGTGATGAAAGAGATTTAAGGACAAATCATTTTCAAGAAGGGGAGGATGATGTGAACACGGATGGTCAAGCACCAAGGAAAGCATAGGACCCTTTAGAGTTGCCGGAGGGACCAATCAAGAGGGGACGAATAAAGAGATTCAAGAAAGCGTTGCAGGTGCTTATCAGCAAGGAAGAAGGACTTACAAGCGGGGTGCAAAGTTCTGGAGGGTTCGCGATGCAAAGTGCTGGAGGGTTCGTGATGGATGGGAGTAAGGTTGGGAGCCAAAGGAACATTATTCAAGTGATAAATGAAGAGGAGTCCAGAAGCATCAGCTCCCGAGCGGCCAAATATTACCGCCCGAGCGCCACACTTACTGTCCAAGGAGAAAATTTCCAGAACGCCTCGCGCCCGAGCGGTCATATTCTACCGCCCAAGCGCGAATAGTACAGAACCCTCGGCGCTCGAGCGGTCAAATTCTACCGCCCGAGCGCGAGTCAGTTGCGGGAAAATCCTAGTTTCCTAGTTTAGGGTTTTCATTATTTTGGCAACTAGATTTTATATCTTTTGATATGTAAACATATATGCACGAAATTTTGAACACAATTCAGATTTTATTGATTAGAATACATTGTTCTTGAGTTTTTCTCTCAAACAATTAAAGCTTTTGCTTTGTTAAAAATCAAGCTTATCAAAGTTCATACTTTGTGGCGTTTGTCGATCGTTCTTACGCGGATTGTCAAAGGCACGTTCTTTGAAGGTTCGTTCTAGTTTCGATTGTTTCATCGTGATTATTTATTACTAAACCTCGTAGTTTAGGGGTCAAAATCACACCATACTTGATTCAAAAGATCGGGACACAACAATGATTCCTAGTTCGTTATTAAATAGAGTGCGCGATTTAATTTTAATCGTGTTTGCTTTTTATTCGTACGTGGATTCACATCACAGTGGTAGGGATAGGCCACTTCTGTATCGCCTCGATTTTCACTGGATCAACAGCTATACCATCCTTCTAAACAACATTTGTGACACCTCTGACCTCTTTAAATAAAAATATACAGCGGAAATAAAATTTTCTTTAAAATATGGAAGGAGTTTCAAAATACATTTCTTCAAACATCTTTACAAAATAACAATACATGATCATTTGAATGACATAACAAAATACAAAACATAATTCCTATGATCATGCCAAAATCTTCCTTCCAACGGTGTATGCATATGACCCCCTGTCCACAGTCAACGTCCCGGGCCTCTACTCTGATCTGCATCACATGAAATAACTGAAATGAGAATAAATCTCAGCAAGTGGAACTCTTACATAGCAATGAACATATACTCTGTAAAACATAGCTTTGAAATCATAAATACCATCAACTCTGAAACATGAATACTATAGCAATAGCATAGCAATAACATAGTAATAAGATGGTATTTCTCTTTACTCTGGTTGGATTGATATCAATAGTATCTCTGCTCTGGGGTGCTCGTATCCCAAATCGATATAAACCGATAACTCTGAGGGATATAAGCCTATGGTCGTTGATCAACTAATTGCATGCAATTCTCTGACTATGTTTCTATCAATCCAATAAAACATTTGAACTCTCTCTTGGCTTTAACAATCACTTTGAAACTGTTTCTTTTCTCTTATATTCCCTTTGAACAATAATGAGACATAAAATGCCTCCAATATACATATCAATGAAATCGATACATAACAATGAATTAATTGAAGTGAATATCATAGTAAAACCTTTAAAACACAATACATATAACATCATGTGAGCAAAAGGGATGAATTTCCACTTACAAACCACAATAACACCTCAATCAAAGCTCTTGAATACCACCTACAACAATAATCCATAAATAACACCAATTTCAACTCTATATCCAAAAACTCAAGTCAAATAATCCATTAAACCATCAAAACATCAAACCCAAGTCAACTCTTAACTCAAAACCTTAATAGAATCGCACCAAAAGCTTACCTAAGCTTCCCAGAACCAAGGAGAACGTCGATCTCAACTCAAATCGTGGAAAAGAAGCTTGGATTGAAGATAGGGAACAAAAGAAATGGTAGAAAACCCTAAGAAATGAGAGGAAATTCGAAAATGAGAGGAATGAAAAGGGTAAAGTGATGGCTAACCACTCCAAAAAGGCATAAATATATCGCCCATACCTCCACCGCGGGTGCGCCAACACAAGGGCCGCGGGTGCGCTGAGCTCTTGGCACTCCACAAAATCCTGAACCACTAACACCGCGGGTGCGGCGCTGCAAGCACCGCGGGTGCGGTCCCTGCATCACCGCGGGTGCGGTGATGCTACGGCCCTCCAACTCTAAAATCTGCACAGTACACCGCGGGGGCACTCCTCTAAGACCGCGGGTGCACTCTGGTCACGGCCAAGAACAAAATTCAACCAACCAAAAATCGATCCGAAACTCTGAAACGAACAACCAACAACAACTAACACCTCAAGAACAATAATAACCAATAATACTATAGCCCAAAACACAACTCTAAACATCTAATCACATAGCCTAAGAAAGAAATCTGCTCCAACCAGAACTCACATTTCTTCAACTTAGCATACAACCTCTTCTCTCTCAACAATTGAAGAACAACTCTGAGGTGCTCTGCATGAAGCTCTCTGGTCTTGGAATAAATCAATATGTCATCGATGAAAATAATGACAAAGCTATCCAAATACGGCTTGAACACTCGGTTCATAAGATCCATGAAGACTGAAGGAGCATTAGTCAGACCGAATGACATCACAAGAAATTCATAATGACCAAGAAAGGTCAAGCCCCAAGGAACGCCGTCTTAGGGATATCAGACTTGATGCGAACACGAAAGTTCAAGCCCCAAGGAACGCATGGGACCCGTTAGAGTTGCCGGAGGGACCGATTACGAGAAGACGATTGAAGAGATTCACGAAACATTGAATGGGCTCATGGGCAATCAAGTAGAGCTTCCAAGCAAGGAGCCAAGTCCCGAGGGATTCATGATTCACGGGAGCAAGTTTGGAAGTCAAAGGAATGAGGTTCAAGTGCAGTATGAAGAACGTGACTTTGGACCAGATGCTTCCGTTCTAGGGCGGCCAAACATTACCGCCCCAGCGCCAAAAACACTGTCCAGAAGGTGAAGTCCAGAGAGTCTCGCGCTAGGGCAGCCAAACTTCACCACCCCAGCGCGCCTGTCCAGAACGTTTCGCACTAGGGCGGCCAAACTTCACCGCCCCAGCGCGCCGCCGCCGAGAAAAATACTTCTTTCCTTATTTAGAGTTTTAATTATCTTGGTAACTAGATTTTATATCTTTTTTATATGTAAACATGTGATGGACGAAATTTTTACACACTTTTCAGATCATTATTGATATTTTTATCAAAGTTTAGAGTTTTTCTCTCAAACATTCAAAGCTTCGCTTTGTTATTCAAAAATCAAACTTATCGAGATTCGTCTTGTGGCATTTGTCGATCGTGCTTGTGCGGATTGTCTTAGACTTGTTCTTTGATGGTTCGTTGAGTTTTTCGATTGTTTATTCCGTGATTATTTGTTGCTAGACTTGTCATAGTTTAGAGGTGAAAATCACAACACACACACTTGATTCAAAAGATCGGGACAACAACGATTCTTTGTTCTTTATTGAATTGAGGGCGCGATTTGATTTTAATCGTGTTTGCTATTCGTTCGTACGAAGATTCACATCATTTGGTATCAGAGCTTAGGTTCATTGAATTCAAGCAAGTATCTTGTTATTCAATTTTCAGATCTGTTTATTTCTTCGTTCGTTTCCAGCTCTGTTTTGGTTTATCGTTCTTCGTCTCTTCGTGATTCTGTGATTCTCGAAGAAAATTTGATTTTTTTTTGGTGATTTTCGAGCAAGTACTCAGCCAAAAAAAAGAGTACAAAAATTCCGAAAATTCACCATTATTTCTTTTTTATATCTTGTTCTATTTTCCTTTAGAGAGTCATAATCAATTTCCTCTCACAGTCAAAAAAAAAATTATTTATCTTCAAATTGCTTATCTACACAGTCTAAGTGAGTCGATCACAATTGTTCACAAGTTGAACTTGATTTTTTGATATACAAATACGAAGCTTGAGCACACTTTCGAGAATACTATCACATTTGAGTGAAATTACTTGAGTGCGAGTGAAATTTCTTTGGAGTGACTAGTGATTATTTTTTGTGAGCAAAAAATAAGAGAGGAGAGACGAGTGAATTTTCTCTGGAGTGACCGTGAGAATTTGGGTGAGGACTATTTGTTTTCTACTAACATTTTCTTGCAGGTACAACTCTAAAAATTAAATGGAGAAGGAGGTAGGAGATGATTCAAACAAAAGGGTGTCTAAGTTCCAAATGGAGGCCTTATTTGGGCATTTTAGTAGGATGATGATGAATGAATTAGAGCCCTTGCATGAGAGGTTAGATAAGCTTGAGGTTAGTGCTAGTGGGAGTAAATCTAAGCCTAAGGATTTGGGTAGAGATGAGGAGGAGTATGATTTGGGTGGAGATGAGGAGAGCCAAAATGAAAATTGGGGTAGGAATGGAAGAGGTAGAGGAATTGGGAGAGGAAGAAGAGAAGCCGTACGAGACAGATATGATGGGAATAGGGAAGATGGTAACATGAGTAGTATTAAGATGAAGATTCCTTCATTCCATGGGAAATCTGATCCGGAGGCATACTTAGAATGGGAAAAGAGGGTAGAGTTTGTATTTGAGTGTCACCATTACTCCGAACAAAAGAAGGTGAGGTTGGCGGTGGTGGAATTCTTAGACTATGCTCTCATTTGGTGGGATCAATTAGTGACCACTAGAAAGAGGTACAATGAGAGGCCCATAGAAACTTGGGATGAGATGAAGAGAGTGATGAGAAAAAGGTTTGTGCCTAATCACTATTATAGGGAGATGTTCAAGAGACTACAAACTTTAAGGCAATGGGTGAAGAGTGTTGAGGACTACTATAAGGAGATGGAGGTAGTCATGATTAGGGCTAATATTGAGGAAGATAGTGAGGTGACCATGGCTCGTTTTCTTTGTGGTTTGAACAGGAAAATTTAAGATCTAGTGGAGATTCGGAACTACTTGGATCTAGACGAGATGGTGCAAATGGCCATAAAAGTGGAGCAACAACTCGAAAGGCATGGAGTTGGCCGCACCAATCAAAATGGGGGTTCATCATCTTCTTGGCGGTCAAATTTGGTGAAACGCGAGGAGAATAAGGTGGTGGCCAAGCCCAAAATTGAGACCAAACAAGAGGCGCTTAAGCAAGGAGTGCAAGGTAAATCTGAAACTCCTCTTAATCAATTTAGAAATGTTAAATGTTTTAGGTGTCAAGGGTTGGGTCATATTTCTAGTGAGTGTCCTAATAAGAGGATAATGATCTTAAATGACTATGGTGAGTATGAGTCTCATAGTGAGGGTGATGATGATGATGGGATGCATGCGTTAGAGGATCCTGATGAGGGATATGAGGCGGTGGTAGGTGAAGTACTAGTGACTAGGCGTATCATGAGTGCCCAAGTCAAGGAGGAGGAGACTAACCAAAGAGAGAACTTGTTCCATACTAGGTTTTTTGTGAATCAAAAAGTTTGCAATTTAATCATAGATGGGGGGAGTTGTACTAATGTGGCTAGTGTTGAAATGGTGGAGAAATTGGGTTTACCTACATTAAAGCACCCTCAACCATATAGGTTTCAATGGTTTAATGATTGTGCGGAAGTGAAGGTTAACAAACAAGTGCTAGTGCCTTTTTCTATTGGGAAGTATGTGGATGAGGTCTTGCGTGATGTGGTACCCATGCATGCTTGTCATATATTGTTGGGTAGGCCTTGGCAATACGATATAAAGGTGACTCATGATGGTTTCAAGAATAGGTATTCATTTGTGTTGAAGATGAAATCCATAGTTTTACTCCCTTTGTCCTCAAAGCAAATGTTGGAGGACCAATTGAAAAAAAAAAAGAGAGATGAGGCCGAAAAAAAAAGTGAATTAAAGAGTGAGATGGCCTTTGAAAGTAAAAATGAAATGGCTGAAAAAAAGAATGATCAAAAGAGTGAGATAGCCATACAAAATAAAAATGAGAGAAAAAAAATTGAGAAGAAAGAAAATGAGAGGAAAGAGGCAAAAAATAAATCATATATGGCCCAAAAAAGTGAGTTGAAACAATTGATGCACACCCATTGTGGGGACCCGGACGCTAATCATTTATGTTAATCATCGTTGGGATTTATATATCAGTTCTGATAAACAGGGTCTAAAAATTTTTCTTTTTAAAATGTAATTGCGGAAGGTAATGGAATCTAAATAATATACATCTCAGTATAAAAGTACAATACTGTACAATCTAAGTCTAAGGTTCGGTTACTAAGTTCAAGTAATAAACCAAATCTATAGTAAGTCCGGAATCACCACGCTAACTCTTCTTCTCTCCTTATCCTCTTGACCCCGATCCAGCCCCACCTGTTGTCATGCACACATACAAAACAAGACAACAGCCGGATAACTCCGGTGAGAATAAATCCCAGTATAAAACATGGTAAACATGCATATACACAAAGTAAATCATGAATTATTCTCTCATGAATAAAACTAAACGCAATAAGTTTCATAATCTTTGAAATCACATCAAATAAGCATGCAACTCTAATCTGGTAAACATGCAACTCAAATCAAATCATAAAAACATGCTATCATGACTGAAAGCAATAAAAACGGGTTTCATAGTCTATGAAACCACATCCATAAACACGTGCAGTTCTAGTCAAATCATATCTAGACTCGACTCCATGCTGACTCTAGGGATCCCTGTGTGAATAAGACGTCAATGGCTGTCACCTACCCTCCCACTCGGGGTGACTGTACGTCTTATTCCTAGACTTCGGTCTGAGCTGTATCAACGGCTGCAATAGGAGTCAGAGCTGCTCCTAAGCTGAGATACACCGAACATCTAGAGATATGACTGTCTGTCAAGACTCTCCTATATTAAATGCAATGCATATAACTCTATAAACAAAGCATAATCATATCAAAACATAAACATTAATCTAGTATATGATTTTATTGGGAAACTCAAATGAGATCTGATTTGAGTTATGTCTTCCCGAATATCACATGAATTATACCTTTGTGTTCCCTGTCTGACGAAGACGATGACCTGTATTCAAATCTGTCCATATCCAATCTGAAAAGACAATATCGAATACATAGTATCAATGAATAACTCAATTCCCAATCTGTTCTGATCAATACTCAACTCAGTACATAATCTGATCAATATCTGAACAAAATACAATCTGATTTATATCAACGATCTTGTAATACAATCGAAATCAAATCTGAATCTGAACAATCTAATTTAACTGATGTTTCAACGGCATAACGATACTATCTCGATAACCCCGTCAGTCTAAACATCACAAATATAATATCAGACTTTGTAATAAATAAAAATACTAGTCATAATCTCAATAACAATACAATTCTGATATGAAATCTCAGTCAAATCGACTCCAAAAATCATAACAAATACATAAACAATCTGTTCTTCAGTCTGACTTCAATTATTCGATATCTACGGTAGTAGAACAACATATCTGATTCATATTCAATTCTGACAATATCATAAATTCAAATCTCGTCTAAACGTAACAAAACTTACGTCCAGTTGTAGTTGTCGTTGTTAGAAACACGATACCGAAGTCGGATTCAAAATCAGACGAACGAATCGTTCTCAATTTCCAAATCTTCCCTCGGTTTCCTTTTTCTTTTTCTTTCTCTTCCTTCTTTCTGAAGAAGAAATCGGTTGTATATATATATATATATATATATATATATATATGTTGCATGATACAAGGGCAAGTGGCGTTGTGCATGTTCTGCACGTTTCGCGCATATGCGCGAACAATGTCGCGCATATGCGCCAGTTATAAAAACTAGCATTTGTCTTCTCACGCATATGCGCCAATTATTTCGTGCATATGCGCCAATCATTCTGCCAACCCCGCGCATGTGCGCCATTTATGTCGCGCATATGCGCCGATCATTCTGGATGGGTCGCGCATATGCGCGCCTTATCTCGCGCATGTGCGCCGATGCTACTGGATGTTCCGCGCATGTGCGCCGATACTTATCGCGCATGTGCGCCAATCCTACTCTTCACACAAAATGTGAATTCTTTTCCGGCTCTCCCGAACTGATCCGTTCCGCTTATAATCATACCAATTATCATCCATGATTATAATAATCATTTTCAAATCTTTTCAGATTAACCGGATTAATTTCTCGGGCCTTACATTTCTCCCCTCTTAGATCTGAGTTTGTCCTCGAACTCATAAGTAATTAATTCAGCTATACTAGAAGAAATGTATAATAAAGGTTAAATCAAAATTCAAATATCTGATTCCAGTCTAAAATAAGAATTCACTAAGTATAATATCATAATACTTCTCCAATCCTTTTGACAGAATCAATCTTGCCATGTTGGTTATACAACATCCGTATAAACCAATCACAGTTCATAACAAATCAATACCAGTAATGTGGGGACCCGGGCTCTAATTCTTTTTCTTGGGATTAAATGGATCGTTATTCTAAAACGTGGGTCAATTTTTCGCTTTTACATTTAATCAAATGTAATTAAACAAGCCACAATCTTTATTTCATTTACAACATACAAACATAATATACATGTCTTATTCGGTATGTTCTCAACTAACCAGTATTAAAAGACAGTAAATAATAAAAGACAACTACTGGTCCATCTGCTACGCCCGAGATCTCCACGCTAACACGATCATCTCTGTCTCGACCCAGATCCTGCCCCACCTGTTGTTATGCACACATACAGACATAACAACAGCAGGAAAACCGGTGAGAACAAATCCCAGTATAAACATGTATACATGCAATAAAACAATCTAAAACATGAAACATGCTAATATGAATGTCATTCATATAAAATCATGCAATGCGAGTCTAATCATGTCTAGATGCGACTCGACTAAAACTCTAGGGATCCCGTTGTGAATAAGACGTCACTGACTGTCACCTACCCTACCAATCGTGGTGCTGTACGTCTTATTCCTAGATTTCGGCCTGATCTGTATCCACGTCTACAAAGGGGCGGTGATCTTCCCCTAAGCTGAGATATCGCCGAACATCTAGAAGTCTGCCTGATCTCCAGACTGTCCTATCTTAATGCATGAATACACAATCTGTAAACAAGCATAATCATTCTAATGCAATGCCACATGATCTGTAAACAAAACATAGCAAGATTTGTATACAAGTTCTATAAACAAATCTATAAACAATCATAATCATATCTAGATATAAACAATAAAACAAGTATGTGATTTTGGTTGGGAAACTCAAATGTAATCTCATTTGAGTCGTGATTCCCCAAACAAAACATGTACTATACCTTTCGTCGCACAGTTGCTGTCACGGTCGCCAAACTGAATCTGAAATGGAAATGTTGATATACAATCTATCAATCTCTAATCTAAATCAACACATATCCAAGTCACTACGTGATCTCGATACAATTTGACGGCATAACGACGTAATTCTCGATACCGATCAATCCAATTCTCAACAGATATCAACACTATCTTATTCTCAATCATAATACAATACAATATTCATCCAAAACACAATAATTCTATCCCAACAATTCATAAACCATACTGAAATTCATAGGAAATGCATATGTTATCCTTTCTTTGATCCGTTTACAAATATATCATGCTCAATATGCCAAGAATACAATATAACTATCATATTCTCATTTCCCAAACATCTGAATTTCGAAACTTGTTGAAATTACATAAAACTTACATCACTTTGTAGATAATAACGAGAGAAGCTCAAAACCGAAGTCGGATTTGAATTTGGGTTGCTAAATCTTGCAAGAGCACAATTTGAAAGTAAGAAGAAATGAAGCTTCTCCCTCAGCCTTTTCGAATGCTTCTGCTGAAATGGAGGAAAGAATCGAGCCTTTGTTTATATATCTTGCATGATTTGATACACATGGCTAATCCTTTGCATTACACGTCTCGCGCATATGCGCGGACACTACTCGCGCATATGCGCGAGACCTACTGTCTCGGCAGATTTAACACTCGCGCATATGCGCCACTAAACTCGCGCATATGCGCCAATGTTTCTGGACGCTCCGCGCATATGCGCCACTACTCTCGCGCATATGCGCCAATGCTACTGGCCTGCTCGCGCATGTGCGCGCATTTCTTCGCGCATGTGCGCCATAGCTTCGACCTTACACATTATTTTGATTATCTTTCACATCTTTATTGTACATTTTCCTTTCTTTTCTATTCCAATAAAATACATCTACAATCATCTTAATTATCAACAAATCCATCTGATTATGATAACTACATCTTCGAGCCTTACATTTCTCCCCCTCTAAGAAATGATTTCGTCCTCGAAATTGTAGATGATCAATTAAAGTACAACAAGATGCAATACAAGCAAAAGTAAACAATTACATACATCACGTAAATAACTCGGGATGTTTCTGTCTCATACTTGCTTCCGTTTCCCAAGTCGCTTCCTCAACGCCATGACGACTCCACTGAACTTTCACTAGTGGAATATTCTTCATTCTGAGTTGCTTGTCTTTCCGATCAAGAATCTGTATCGGTTGTTCCACATAGCTCAATGTCTGATCAAGTTCAGCTTCGTCAGGTTGAATGACATGAGAAACATCTGGCATATATCTTCGTAACATTGATACATGAAACATGTCATGTATTCCGGATAGAGAAGGAGGAAGTGCAAGTGGATAAGCTCGATCGCCAATCTTCTCAAGAATCTCGTAAGGACCAATGTATCGAGGAGATAGTTTCCCGCGTTTGCCAAATCTTACAACGCCTCTGAAAGGGGAAATCTTTAAGAATACTCTATCTCCTGTCTCAAATACTAACGGTCTACGTCTGACATTGGCGTACTTTGCTTGTCGATCCTGTGCTGTCTTCATTCTTTTCTGAATAACTTTCACCTTCTCAGTCATGTCACGAATCATGTCTGGCCCAAGTTCTGGCACTTCTGAAATGTCATCCCAGTATAGCGGAGATCTGCACTTCTTGCCATATAAAGCTTCAAACGGTGCCATCTCGATACTCGTCTGATAGCTATTATTGTAAGAAAATTCGCAAAGAGGTAGAGAATCTTGCCAACCAATGCCAAAATCTAGCACAACGGCTCTCAACATATCCTCTAGTGTCTGGATAGTCCGTTCTGACTGTCCGTTTGTCTGAGGATGATAAGCAGTACTCAGGTGTAATGTCGTACCCAAAGCCTGCTGTAAACTGTGCCAGAAGTGTGAAGTGAATCGTGGATCACGATCGGATACGATAGACTTCGGTACACCATGCAATCTGACTACCTCTCGAACATATATCTCCGCCATCTGATCTTGTCTATACGTCATTCTGTACGGAATGAAACAAGCAGATTTGGTCAATCTGTCAATAATGACCCAAATCGCATCGCAGCCTCAAGACGATCGAGGTAACTTCGTCACGAAATCCATGGAGATGTGATCCCATTTCCATTCAGGAATGGCTAAGCTTTGAAGTAAACCTCCGGGTTTCTTTCTTTCAGCTTTCACCTGTTGGCAATTTAAACATTTAGACACAAATTCGGCAATGTCTGACTTCATTTGCTTCCACCAGAACTGTGTCTTCAAGTCATTGTACATCTTCCTGCCACCAGGATGAATGCTGAACCGACTACAATGTGCCTCTGTCAGAATCTAATGTCTCAAATCTGCAACATCTGGCACAACTAGACGGTTATTCACGTACAACACATGATCTCGTACCTGATATTCTGATACATGCCCTGATCTGACCATTTGGATCGATTTCTGCACATTCTGATCGGTTCTTTGTGCTTCTTTGATCCTCATAATCAAATTGGGCTCAACGTGGATCGTAAAAAGTCGTAGTGGCTTACTATATGTATCAAATTCTAATCCAGATGTACAACAATTTTCAACTAACTTGCTAACACCTATCGTCGACAAGGATAAGGCACGTACCTTTCGACTCAAGGCATCTGCTACTGCATTTGACTTTCCTGGATAATATTTGATTTCACAATCAAAATCTTTTAGCAGATCAAGCCATCTACGCTGCCTCATATTCAGTTCTGATTGAGAAAATAGGTACTTCAGGCTTTTGTGATCAGAGAAGATCTCAAATTTCTCGCCATAGAGATAGTGACGCCAGATCTTTAATGCAAATACGATAGCCGCCAATTCCAGATCATGAATGGGGTATCGTACTTCATGTGGCTTCAATTGTCTCGAGGCGTATGCGATCACATGACCTCGCTGCATAAGAACACATCCCAAACCTCTATGAGAAGCATCACAATAGACAACGAAATCACCCGTACCTGAAGGTATTGTCAACACTGGAGCACTAGTTAGCCTTTTCTTCAGTTCTAGGAAGCTAGATTCGCACTCCTCTGACCAAACAAATGGTGTATTCTTTTGCGTCAATTGAGTTATTGGCTTTGCAATACTGGAGAAATCTTTGATAAATCTTCTGTAGTATCCGGCTAAGCCCATGAAACTGCGGATTTCTGGTACCGAAGTCGGTCTCGACCAACTGATCACAGCTTCCACTTTACTCGGATCTACAGAAATACCATCTCCTGATATGATATGTCCTAAGAAGACAACTCGATTCAACCAAAACTCACACTTTGACAATTTAGCATACAGTCGCTCGTTTCTCAACGTCTGCAAAACAATTCTGAGATGCTCTGCATGCTCATATCTGTTCTTCGAATACACCAAAATATCATCGATGAAAACAATAACAAATTCATCCAAATATTTCTGAAACACTTGGTTCATCAAGCCCATAAATACCGCAGGAGCATTTGTTAAACCAAAAGGCATGACAATAAATTCGTAATGTCCATACCTGGTTGGAAATGTTGTCTTTGGTATATCTACATCTCGAACTCTGAGCTGATGATACCCAGAACGCAAATCAATCTTAGAATAGACAGAGGATCCCTGCAACTGATCAAATAAATCATCAATCCTAGGCAAATGATATTTATTCTTGATCGTTGCCTTATTCAGTTGCCTGTAATCAATACATAACCGCATCGAACCATCTTTCTTTCGCACAAATAGCACTGGAGCGCCCCAAGGAGATACACTAGGTCTGATATACCCCTTGGCTAGAAGATCTTCTAATTGTGCTTTCAATTCTTTTAGCTCAATAGGTGCCATCCTATACGGAGCTCTTGAAATAGGAACGGTACCTGGTACAAGTTCAATGCTAAAATCTACCTCTCGAACCGGAGGTAATCCTGGGATTTCATCTGGAAAAATATCTGGAAATTCCCGTACTACTGGCAGATCTGCCAATGCCGAGCTCGAATTCTGCATATCTACAGCATAAATAAAGAAACCATCTGCTCCTTTTTGTAACAATCTGTTCATAGTAAGAGCCGAAATCAAGGGAATCCGAGATCTGGAACCCTTCCCGTAGAATTTCCACTCGTCTGTCATCTCGGGTCTGAATCTGACAATCTTGTGGAAACAATCCACGGTAGCTCTGTACTTCGTTAGCATATCAATACCGACTATACAGTCAAAATCAGCTAGACCCAACACTATACAATCTAGGTCAATCTCATGACCTTCAAACTGTAGAATGCAATGTCTAATCGTAGTTACAGATATCAATCCACTTCCCAACGGAGAATTAATAGATACAACATCTAGCAAAGACTCAACAGGCAAGGAATGCAACAATGCAAATCGCTCTGAAATGAATGTATGCGATGCACCTGTATCTATCAAGATATAAGCAGGATAACCATAAAGAGAGCAGTTACCTGCTATAACATCATTTGGTGCATCTTGTGCTTGCTCTTCTGTCAATGCAAACACTTGGGCCTGTTGCCTCGGAGGTTGACTCACCGTCTGACTACCTCGGCCTCTGGGTGGAGTCGGTGCTGGGGGAGGCTGAAAGGAGTGAACCGATGATGCCTGCCGCTCAAGCTGAGGTACGGAACCGGATACTCTTCCACTCTGGAATTGTTGTACACCTCTCTGTGGACAGACTTTGGCAAAATGCCCCGGTTGCCTACAAATGTTACATCGGCCTGTAACTCCTTGACACTGTTCAGTCGCATGCCTACCTCCACAAGAATTGCAGTAGACACCTGAAGTCCTTGAACTTTGATCAAAACCAGTCTGTCTTGATCCGCTGGAGCTGGATGAACTGCTCCCAGGTCGCTTAAACTGTTTCCCCTTCGCCTTCAGCTGTTCCTTTCTGCCACTGCTACTACCGCCACTATCAAATCTTGGAGGGGGTGGAATGGTAGGTGCTGGTGGTCTCGGTATCGGAGCAACATAAGGAGCACTCCGCTGCCTCAACAATCCTGCTTCTGCACCCTTGGCTCGATTCAGTGCATCCGCAAAGTTATTAGGTCTTCCCGTGTTTACCAAGGTAAAGATGTCCGGGTTCAAGCCATTTATGAATTGGTCCACCACCGCCTCGTCACTACCTGAAACATGGGGTGCAAAACGAAGCAACGAAGAAAATTTGGCAACGTACTCCTCAATGTTCAGTGGCCCTTGCCTCAGATTGGCAAATTCTGCACCTTTATCCTTGCGATAGGAGATGGGAAAGAAACGCTGATAGAACTCCGTCTTGAATACCTTCCAAGTAATCTCGGTACCCCGCTGCTCTAAAGCTCTCCTAATGTTCAACCACCAATTCTTTGCTATATCTTGCAATTGATGGCCAATTAGCTTTATTCTCTTCTCGTCACTATACTCCAAAGATTCGAATAACATTTCAATGTCCTCGAGCCAACTTTCGCACTCGATGGCATTCTCGGTACCTTTTAATGTGGGAGGTCGAAAGTATTGGAATCGCTTCAGCAACGTCTCCATAGGGGTCGCCTTAACATCCATAGGATCTCCGGATGTGCTCCCCTGTTCTGGCGCTGCTGGTCGTAGAGGTACGGCTGCTCTTCTAGGAGGCATATCTAATAAACCAACGGATTAGTAGACAAAATATACAACTGTCTCAGCCATCCTCTAGTCCGTTACCTCTAATCTAGAATCAATTCTGATTCAGTCAATCACATGCTGAACGAAATCAAATAACAACATGTAATAAGGAAAGCAATAATCATGCTAGCACATCATAAGCAAGGAAGAAGACTCGATCTACCCCGCTCATTCTATCCTATCTTAGTCTAAAGGAACTATCGGCTCTGATACCACCTGTTGTGGGGACCCGGGCTCTAATTCTTTTTCTTGGGATTAAATGGATCGTTATTCTAAAACGTGGGTCAATTTTTCGCTTTTACATTTAATCAAATGTAATTAAACAAGCCACAATCTTTATTTCATTTACAACATACAAACATAATATACATGTCTTATTCGGTATGTTCTCAACTAACCAGTATTAAAAGACAGTACATAATAAAAGACAACTACTGGTCCATCTGCTACGCCCGAGATCTCCACGCTAACACGATCATCTCTGTCTCGACCCAAATCCTGCCCCACCTGTTGTTATGCACACATACAGACATAACAACAGCCGGAAAACCGGTGAGAACAAATCCCAGTATAAACATGTATACATGCAATAAAACAATCTAAAACATGAAACATGCTAATATGAATGTCATTCATATAAAATCATGCAATGCGAGTCTAATCATGTCTAGATGCGACTCGACTAGAACTCTAGGGATCCCGTTGTGAATAAGACGTCACTGACTGTCACCTACCCTACCAATCGTGGTGCTGTACGTCTTATTCCTAGATTTCGGCCTGATCTGTATCCACGTCTACAAAGGGGCGGTGATCTTCCCCTAAGCTGAGATATCGCCGAACATCTAGAAGTCTGCCTGATCTCCAGACTGTCCTATCTTAATGCATGAATACACAATCTGTAAACAAGCATAATCATTCTAATGCAATGCCACATGATCTGTAAACAAAGCATAGCAAGATTGGTATACAAGTTCTATACACAAATTTATAAACAATCATAATCATATCTAGATATAAACAATAAAACAAGTATGTGATTTTGGTTGGGAAACTCAAATGTAATCTCATTTGAGTCGTGATTCCCCAAACAAAACATGTACTATACCTTTTGTCGCACAGTTGCTGTCACGGTCGCCAAACTGAATCTTAAATGGAAATGTTGATATACAATCTATCAATCTCTAATCTAAATCAACACATATCCAAGTCACTACGTGATCTCGATACAATTTGACGGCATAACGACGTAATTCTCGATACCGATCAATCCAATTCTCAACAGATATCAACACTATCTTATTCTCAATCATAATCCAATACAATATTCATCCAAAACACAATAATTCTATCCCAACAATTCATAAACCATACTGAAATTCATAGGAAATGCATATGTTATCCTTTCTTTGATCCGTTTACAAATATATCATGCTTAATATGCCAAGAACACAATATAACTATCATATTCTCATTTCCCAAACATCTGAATTTCGAAACTTGTTGAAATTACATAAAACTTACATCACTTTGTAGCTAATAACGAGAGAAGCTCAAAACCGAAGTCGGATTTGAATTTAAGTTGCTAAATCTTGCAAGAGCACAATTTGAAAGTAAGAAGAAATGAAGCTTCTCCCTCAGCCTTTTCGAATGCTTCTGCTGAAATGGAGGAAAGAATCGAGCCTTTGTTTATATATCTTGCATGATTTGATACACATGGCTAATCCTTTGCATTACACGTTTCGCGCATATGCGCGGACACTACTCGCGCATATGCGCGAGACCTACTGTCTCGGCAGATTTAACACTCGCGCATATGCGCCACTAAACTCGCGCATATGCGCCAATGTTTCTGGACGCTCCGCGCATATGCGCCACTACTCTCGCGCATATGCGCCAATGCTACTGGCCTGCTCGCGCATGTGCGCGCATTTCTTCGCGTATGTGCGCCATAGCTTCGACCTTACACATTATTTTGATTATCTTTCACATCTTTATTGTACATTTTCCTTTCTTTTCTAGTCCAATAAAATACATCTACAATCATCTTAATTATCAACAAATCAACTGATTATGATAACTACATCTTCGAGCCGTCTAATCTGCTTATCCCCATCAAGGACATATTTCATCTTCGACCTCAAATACCAATCATCATCATCCGATGTTGGTTTATGATATCTGTTCTTTCTGAACTATCTTCATCTTCCTTCGAATTTCTTCAAAAGAATTAGAAATCTGTAGTATTCACTGTATACTGTCTTGACTGAAACTATCTCATTCCCAATCTGGTAGGCTGATAGGTATTGTCATGCAGTGATAATAAGTCATATCAACTAGTGCTAACATCCAGCACTAAAGCTGTACCAAAGTTTTCTAATATCTGGATAACCCATTCTGACGGTCTGTCACTCTGAAAAAAAACATCTACGAGAGAGTTTAAGATCTATTCTGTCACGAATATAAACTCAAGCAAAATCACAATCTGACATAATCTACTGTGGCATTCTGATATTTCTGACCACTTTTCTGACACCGATCTGTGTCATTTGGTTATGTTTGTACGTTATCTGGTACAACTGATGGATATAGATTGAACAATCTGTCAATCTTAATCATATCATATCACAATCTGTAGAAAATGGCGGTAATTTCATTACAAAAGCCATAGAAATGTACTCCCATTTCTATTCAGAAACATACACATCTGTAATAATCTTTTGATTTCTATCTTTCTATCTTTTCTGTTAGCAATTTAGACATATCAGTACAATTTCTGCCAACTCAGTACAAATTCTGTCATAGCTGATCTAATTTGTCTATATCAAAACTGTCTGTTCGAATATTATACATTCTCAGTCACAAACATGACAACTGAAGTCACTACAGCGCCTTTCTGACATTATTTGTGATTTCAACTTCGAACTATTTGATACAAACAAATCAGTTAATAACATAAATGAAAGAAAATATACCTGCCTGGTATTCGGCTCTGATTATCGATATCAAGCTTTGCTGTACAATTCTGACACATCTGACATCACAAGATAATCAGTCTCATACAAAACACAGAATCACATATCTGATACTCTGATCTGGCTATTACTATCAAGTTCTGAACATTCTGATCACATTCTTGAATTACTGTAACTCTTGAATTCAACTCTGATTCGGTGGAAACTGTATATACTCCCTCTAGTTCACACTAATTTGTAGCATATACGGATTCAAAACAACAGTAATATCAAATCAGAAATGAAATATCAATATCCTATACAGATCTAGTGAGTTCAGTGAACTCATAAAACAATGATTTCTGATAAATATCTTCATGTCTCACCTGCAGATAAAATAGGCTCCCCAAAACAATATAAGAGATCTCAAATACTGATAGAACACTAATAATCTTTAGCAGATGTAAAGCAACAGTTGAATAAAATATTCTGCCAAATCAGACAAAATACATTTCTGACAATTCTGATATTTCTGAAATTTTTGATATTTCTGATCTTTCTGATATCGATATCTTATCTGTCACTGATTGCAATCTCAACTGTGTCAAACTCACTCGGTATACTAACTTCGATATCGCATACTCTGAATACAATCTGTTTCAAGCGGAATTCTTATCTGAATAGTTTCTGTATACAATAATTCTAATTCTCAGAATATTCAACACAAACTTCAGATATTCGATTCAATCAATCAAATACTGTAATTAGATCCAAATTTCATAGATATAACAAGCATAAAATCATCAGAACATATTTGAATATACTTAACCATGCCAAAGAGTATTACTAAATCAGATGTACTCCTGGTCGGTACTCTTTTACTGATCTTTCAATTCATTCTGTATCATTTTGTACATTCAATGTTATTGTGAGGGCCCGTTATCCTAATAATAATTTATTAACATGCAATCATGATTAACCAGTAAACAACGGAAAAGTGAGTTAAAAATTTGCGTTTGGGCCTATAAAAATTTCGGCATGACCTTCCCGTAAATAGGACATACCAGAAAATCAAATACTCAAAATAACAACATATGCCCTCAATAAACACAACAGCATAAACATGTGCCAGCCAGACACGATCATGACATATACAAACCAAAATATCATAGAGCCAACAAGGCTCGATAATACCATAATACAATCCTCCAAATATATACATATAATATCTGGGAGACAGCAACACTACGCAGTACCTAAATACCACTGAGCCTACTCTCAAGGAGCTCTGGTACTTCCTGAGGCTTCCTCTTGAGCGCCTGAGGTCGAACCACCTGTACCACCTGTCATGTCCACACACAAAAGACACGACAGCCCCCTCTCGGGGGTCAGTAACCCCAGTACGAGACATCAAGAAACCACGATATATGACATAGAAATGCAATGATGCCATGCATGAATAGGTGCAAGATATCAGTATATCAGGAGTCAAATGATCGATATCAACAATCATACATATATGCTCGAGCTGGTCCACGAAGGCAGCGGACCGTGCCTGGGATATGGCCAAGCCTCGAAGCCAGCAACTACCTAAGCCGGACCGAATCAAGGTAGCCAAACATCTCCAGGACACCATATCATATCATATATATAACGGATCTCAACCAAAATATAACTGGATCTCAATAACAGATAGGCTCAATATGATATGTTCAGTGGTATTGATGTGTCTAACGAAAATAAAATGTGTGTGAACCAAAGAAATATTTTATTTTATTTTGCACATCAATTACCAACTGATAATATGCGAGTCAGCATACAATATCACATAAATCCGCAAATAGCAAATAAATCATACACAGGATCATCAGATGCCTCTGTCAGACATCTTGAAAATAACTGATCTCTACGTACCTCAACTAATTTACCAGTAACTTAAATCCTCAAGAAAGTCCTGGAATTGCCAACTCAGACAAATCACCTGAATATTAATTTAAATGGTCTTATTATCATATAACAATTTCATAACCATTTAAATTCTCTAAAAACCCAATTTCAACTATTTAGACATTTTAAATTCTTAAAATTCCAATATTCGGCTAAAATACCTAAAATCAATCATTTCGATTTTAATTCGTCGTAAAACATCGAACTAGCTGATACTCGATTTATAGCCTCACTAATTAAAAAATATCTACTTAAATATTCTGAAAATCGCTAACAGATTTCTAAAATTTGATCGATACCTCGATTCAACTCAAAGTTTGTACCTACATCCAAAAATATAATCAATATCAATATTGATATCACATTTAACCAAAAAAATGGAGCAACCCTTAAACAATTTCTGGAACCATAATTTATACCTCAATATATATACCAAAACGAAGCCTATGACCCAGAGAACAAAAGCCCTCAATCAATTTCCGAACTCTGGCGACGTACGGTGACGATTCAGCGGAGAAAGGGACGACGGGTTTTTCGGGGATCTCGATTTTTCCTATCAAAAGTGGTATCAACGGAAAGCTTACGTCGAGAGCTTTCCCACCGTATATTTACTTGAATTTTTCGGCGACTGGTGATCGAGATATGGGCGTGTCAAAGCGAACGAAAAGTTTGAAGAAATGAAGAACAGATGTTCGGGAAGAAACACGCACGGTTTCCAAGGAAGATGATTATCATTATTATTTTTATTTCTTATTATATATATATATATATGATATATATCTTGTATGTGTGTTTATCTTTTATCTTTTCTTGGTTCGAAACTTGACCCGGTCCATTTTATCTCAACTCTCGTGTGCTATAAAATTTAAATATGCATAAACACACAATTTAATTATTTGGATTAATTATTTTAAATTCTTCAATTTAAAATAATTAATCTTAATTATCGTCAAATAACATATATTTAAATCGGGTCATTACATTTCTCCCCCTCTAACAAAAGATTTCGTCCTCGAAATCGAAACACACAACACACCTTATATACAACATAGTCACACATCTACCACTGATAGACATAGGAAAGTCAGAGTACATGGAATAATTTGTGACAGTTTCAAACAAGTGAGGCCATTCTTGCCGCATTTTAGCCTCCAATTCCCATGTAGCCTCTTCAGTCCCATGTCTACTCCACTGTAACATAACCAGTGGAATCGTCTTATTTTGAAGTTGCTTATCCTTTCGATTAAGAATCTGTATAGGATACTCAACATAGCTAAGAGAACTGTCCAACTCCACATCATCGGGTCTCAGAATATGAGATGGATCCGGCTCATACTTCCGCAGCATAGATACATGAAACACATCATGAATAGCAAACAAACTCTACGGCAAGTCCAATCTATAAGCCAATAAACCGATCCTCTCAACAATAGTATACAGTCCAATATAACGTGGAGCTAACTTCCCTTTTCGCCCAAATCTCATTGTTCCACAAAACGGTGAAACTTTCAAGAAAACTTGATCGCCAACTTGAAATTCTAAAGGTCTACGTCTTTTATTTGCGTAGCTAGCTTGACGATCCTGAGATGCTTTCATTCTTTTTCTAATCAAATTTATCTTTTCATTCATTTCTTCAACAAAATCAGGTTGTACCAATGGTTTTTCTCCAACTTCATTCCAACATACGGGAGATCAACACCTTCTACCATACAAAGCTTCGAATGGTGCCATCCCAATAGTTGTTTGAAAACTATTATTAAAGGAGAATTCAACCAATGGTAAAGATTCTTGCCAGTTTCCCCCAAAATCCATTACCACTGATCGTAACATATCTTCCAAAGTTTGTATAGTCCTCTCTATCTGGCCATCTGTTTGGGGATGATAAGCTGTGCTCATTGCCAACTTAGTACCCAAAGCATTCTGAAGACTACTCCAAAACTTGGAAGCAAATCTAGGATCTCGGTCGGATACAATAGATACTGGAACTCCATGCAATCGAATAACATTATCCACATATAATTGTGCCATTTTATTATAAGCATAAGTACGATCGTATGGAATAAAATGTGCTGATTTAGACAATCTGTCGACTATCACCCAGATAGCATCACAACCTCTGTTTGATCTGGGAAAGTGAGTCACGAAATCCATTGCAATATGTTCCCAGTTCCATTGTGGTATTTCTAAACTCTGTAACATACCTCCAGGTTTTATTCTCTCGGCTTTAACCTGCTGGCATGTCAAACATTTTGCTACAAATTCTGAAATGTCTCTTTTCATCGCATCCCACCAGAAATATGGCTTCAGTATGTGGTACATTCTATGAGTACCAGGATGGACACTATGACGGCTACAATGTGCCTCTTGAAGCAATGCTTCTCTCAATCCTGTGACATTTGGTACCACCAACCTGTTATTCATTCGTAAACAACCATCTGATGAGATATTGTATTTATCTGGGTTACCAGACAAAACCAGATCTTTCGATTTATGAACCTGTGAATCATTCTTTTGAGCTTTCTTGATCTTAGAAATAATCTTCGGCTCAAATTGTAAAGCATATACAATAAAATGATTGCCTTTCGGCTGAAAATTCCAACCAGAAGTACATAAATCATCATAATTCTGCCAGACATGGATAGATGCTATCATAACATCCTGATACTTCCGGCTTAATGCATCAGCAACTTGATTCATTTTTCCTGGCCGATACTGTATTTCACAGTCAAAATCTTTCAACAAATCTAACCATCGTCTCTGCCTCATATTCAGTTCTGATTGAGTAAACAGATATTTCAAACTCTTATGATCTGAGTAGATAATAAACTGCTCACCATATAGATAATGTCGCCAAACTTTTAAAGCAAAAACAATGGCTGCTAGTTCAAGATCATGAATTGGATATCGGGATTCGTGTGTTTTCAATTGCCTTGAAGCATAGGCAATAACTTTTCCATGTTGCATTAAAACACATCCCAAACCTCTTGATGATGCGTCAGTACAAACCACAAATCCACCTGATCCAGATGGTAATGCCAACACTGGTGTTGTTGTCAGCTTCTCTTTCAATGTAAGAAAACTATTCTCACATTCATCTGACCAAATAAATCTTGCATCTTTCTTAGTTAGTTGGGTAATAGGTCGGGCAATCTGCGAAAATCCTTCAATGAATCTTCTGTAATAACCAGCCAATCCCATAAAACTTCGAATCTCCGGTATATTGGTTGGTCTAGCCCAATTCAGGACTGCTTCAACTTTACTCGGATCTACAGATATACCTTGGGCTGATATCACATGACCCAAAAATATCACGCTATCCATCCAAAATTCACACTTTGACAACTTAGCATACAATTGAGAATCTCAAAGTGTTTGAAGAACCAATCGTAAATGCTCTTTATGTTCCCGTTTTGATCTCGAATACACCAGTATATCATCAATAAAGACAATCACAAATTTATCCAGAAAATTTCTGAATACTCTATTCATCAAATCCATAAACACTGCTGGTGCATTTGTTAAACCAAATGGCATTACTAGAAATTCATAATGCCCATATCTTGTAATGCCCGAGATTTAATTACGGTAATCAGATGTTGATTAATTGACATAATTGAGGTTATAAAAACTCAAATGACGAAGCCGGGCGTGGTGTATTTTACACCAAGATGTTCGACCTAACATCTCAAGATGTTCGACCGAACATCTCGCGCCCGAGCGGTAAATTATATCCGCCTGAGCGCGCTTGAATAAATTGCCGAGGGCCGAGAATTGCTCAACCGGGCGGAAAATTTTGACCGCCCGAGCGCTAGGAGATGTTCAGCCGAGGATCTCGACCGAAACTGCCTCGCCCTAGCGGTAGGTTTTGACCGCCCTAGCGAGAGACGTGCAGTAAGAAGAATAAGCAACTTGCCTTACATGCGGGAATGTGTATATATATATATACATACAATGTTAATCTTGAGGATTCAGAAGCAAAAATCGAATAATTGGGGAAGAAGCTTTCAAAATTTCCTCCGAAGCTTATAGTTGCGATTTTGTGCAATCCGTTCGTCTGATTTTAAATCCGACTACAATACTGTGTTCCTATCAACGCAGACTACAACTGGACATAAGTTTTGTTACGTTTAGACAAGATTTGAATTTATGATATTGTCAGAATTGAATATGATTCAGATATGGCGTTTCTGCTACCGTAGATATTATAGAATTAAAGTCAGATTAAAGAACAGACCGTTTCTGTAATTGTTATGATTTTTGAAAGATATTGACTGAGATTCTATAGCAGAATTGTGTTAATATTCAGAGTATGAATTATGTTGACACAGATTATGAGTGCCAGTATTATATTTGTGATGTTCAGATTGACGGAGTTATTCAGATTGTATTATTATGCCGTCGAAACATCAGTTGATTTAGATTGATCAGATTATGTACTGAGTTGGGTATTGATCAGAACAGATTGTGTATTGAGTTATTCACTGATACAGCATATTCGATATTGTCATTTCAGATCCGAGATGGACAGAGTTGGATACAAGTCATCGTCTTCGTCAGACCGGAACGACAAAGGTATAATGCATGTGATATTCGGGAAGTCCCAACTCAAATGAAATCTCATTTGAGTTTCCCAACAAAATCACATACTAGACTGTTGTCTATATTTTATTATGTTTATGCTTTGATTATAGAATGGTATTCAAATGTATGAGATTATTGTCATATTCAGCTATGAATATGATTATGCTTTGTTTACAGATTTCTATTCATTGCAGTTATAGGGGGAGAAATGTAATGACCGAACATCTCGCGCCCGAGCGGTAAATTATATCCGCCCGAGCGCGCTTGAATAAATTTCCGAGGGCCGAGAATTGCTCGCCCGGGCGGAAACTTTTGACCGCCCGAGCGCTAGGAGATGTTCAGCCGAGGATCTCGACCGAAACTGCCTCGCCCTAGCGGTAGGTTTTGACCGCCCTAGCGAGAGACGTGCAGTAAGAAGAATAAGCCACTTGCCTTACATGCGGGAATGTGTATATATATATATATACATACAATGTTAATCTTGAGGATTCAGAAGCAAAAATCGAATAATTGGGGAAGAAGCTTTCAAAATTTCCTCCGAAGCTTATAGTTGCGATTTTGTGCAATCCGTCCGTCTGATTTTAAATCCGACTACAGTACTGTGTTCCTATCAACGCAGACTACAACTGGACGTAAGTTTTGTTACGCTTAGACAAGATTTGAATTTATGATATTGTCAGAATTGAATATGATTCAGATATGGCGTTTCTGCTACCGTAGATATTATAGAATTAAAGTCAGATTAAAGAACAGACCGTTTCTGTAATTGTTATGATTTTTGAAAGATATTGACTGAGATTCTATATCAGAATTGTGTTAATATTCAGAGTATGAATTATGTTGACACAGATTATGAGTGCCAGTATTATATTTGTGATGTTCAGATTGACGGAGTTATTCAGATTGTATTATTATGCCGTCGAAACATCAGTTGATTTAGATTGATCAGATTATGTACTGAGTTGGGTATTGATCAGAACAGATTGTGTATTGAGTTATTCACTGATACAACGTATTCGATATTGTCATTTCAGATTCGAGATGGACAGAGTTGGATACAAGTCATCGTCTTCGTCAGACCGGGACGACAAAGGTATAATGCATGTGATATTCGGGAAGTCCCAACTCAAATGAAATCTTATTTGAGTTTCCCAACAAAATCACATACTAGACTGTTGTCTATATTTTATTATGTTTATGCTTTGATTATAGAATGGTATTCAAATGTATGAGATTATTGTCATATTCAGCTATGAATATGATTATTCTTTGTTTACAGATTGCTATTCATTGCAGTTAAGATAGGAGAGTCTTGACAGTCATTGTCAAATATCTAGACGTTCGGTGTATCTAAACTTAGGAGCAGGTATTACTCCTATTGCAGCCGTTGATACAGCTCGAACCGAAGTCTAGGAATAAGACGTACGGTTACCACGATCGGTTGAGTAGGTAACAGGCATTGACGTCTTATTCACCCCGGGATCCCTAGAGTTATAGTTGAGTCAAGTCTAGACATGATTTGATTAGAACAGCATGCGTAGATGAATTGGTTTCATAGACTATGGAACCTATTGTTATTATTTTCAGTCATGACAGCATGTTTCATGATTTAGACTATTTACATGCATGTTTATCTGATTTGAGTTGCATGTTCAGTTAGATTAGATTTCATAGATGATGAACTCTATTACTATTGTTATTGCTTTTATGCATGACAGCATGTTTCATGTATCATTATGTGTATATGCATGTTTACCATGTTTTATACTGGGATTTATTCTCACCGGAGTTATCCGGCTGTTGTCTTGTTTTGTATGTGTGCATGACAACAGGTGGGACAGGATTGGGGTCGAGAGGACGACGAGAGAAGACGAGTTTAGCGTGGTGATTCCGGACTTGGATAGATTTGATTTTAATACTTGAAACTAGTATTTGAACCTTAGATTTAGGTTGTACAGTGTTGTACCTTTATACTGAAATGTAGTTTTATACAGATATGTATATTATTAGATACCATTACCTTCCGCATTTATATTAAAAAAAAGAAAAATTTTTTAGACCCTGTTTATCAGAACTGATAATTAAATCCCAACGATGATTAAGAAGATGATTAGTGTCCGGGTCCCCACATATATAGTTCTAAAAGCTGTTTTAGGAACATCGTCTTCTCTAACCCGAAGTTGTAGTATCCTGATCGAAGATCAATCTTCGAATAAACAGAATTTCCTTGAAGTTGATCAAACAAGTCATCAATTCTAGGCAGAGGATATTTATTTTTAACAGTAACTCGATTGAGCTGCCTATAATCAATGCACATTCTCATGGAACCATCTTTCTTCTTTACGAACAGTACAGGTGCTCCCCAGGGTGACATACTAGGGCGTATATAACCTTTTTCGAGTAAATCCTGTAACTGCTCTTTCAATTCTTTTAGTTCTGCAGGAGCCATTCTGTACGGCGCTCTAGAGATCGGCGCAGTACCCGGCATCAAGTCGATGCTAAAATCAATTTCTCTCTGCGGTGGAAAGCCTGGTATTTCTTCAGGAAAGACATCAGAAAATTCTTTTGCTACTGGGATATCAGATAATTTCGGTTCTTTCTTGGTAGCATCCACAGCATAAACCATATATCCCTCATTTCCTAAAGATAATAATCTAAACATTTCCATCGCTGAGACTAACGGTATCTTAGCCTGTGATCCTCGACCATAAAAATTCCATTTGCTACCATAGTATGGCCTAAATCGTACTACACCATGAAAACAATCTACAGTGGATCGATAACTAGACAGTGTGTCCATACCAATGATACAATCAAAATCATGCATCGGTAATACAATCAAGTTTGTGATCATAATGCTATCATCGAAATGTAACACACAATCTAACACAATTTGCCCAGATGGAATAAATTGACCAGCTGGCGTAGACACAGATACAGTTTCATGAAATGGTGTAGTCCAAAGTTCATATTCATCAACATAATCGGATGCAATGAATGAATGAGATGCTCCAGTATCAAATAAAACTCGTGCAATATGATCGTAAATAAGGCAAGTACCTGCGATCACCCCGCCTGGAGCCTCTCTAGCCTGATCCTCGGTCAAAGCATATACTCGAGCTTGTTGAGGACCTTGGAAAGACTGTGGCACATTACCCCTGACCTGTGGGTAACTGGACTGCTGGTAGGATGGTGCAGGAGCAAATGGTCGCGGAGATGAGCCACCTGGAAAACTACCTCTGGCATAAGGCAACTGTTGTGGCTGCATCTGTCCCTGTGCACGGCTCGGACAAACTTTGGCATAATGCCCTGGTTGACCACAACTATGACATGACCCCAGTACTCCGCTACACTGCGCAGTGAGGTGTCTGCCCCCACATTTATCACAGAAAATCATGGGGTACTGTCCACCCGTTGCACTTTGCGAACTGCGCGAACTAGAGGAACTGGACTGATATTTCTTTTTAAACTGTTTTCCTTTTGGTCTGAATTGTTTTTGTTTCTGCTGTTGGTATGACTGCTGAGATGGAAAAGATGGTGTACCTGCTGAAAAAATGAACCACCACTAGGCATTTGTGGAGCCTGTGGTTGTCTACCCCTTTTCAATCCAGCTTCAATTCCAATCGCCTTGTCAACAGCTTCGGCATAAGTTGCAGGCGATCCAGCCATAACCATAGCATGTATTTGGTAGTCCAGTTCTTCCAAAAATTTTGAAATTTTCCCTTTTTCACTCACGGCCACATGTGGTACATAAGTGAGAAGAGCAGAAAGTTGTCGAGCATATTCTTCCACAGACATATTACCCTGAACGAGTCGATAAAATTCAGATTCTCTGGCTGAGTAGTAGGATGGTGGAGCATATTCTTGGAGAAATTTAGCACGAAACACCTCCCAAGTAATCTGACTGCCTGTTTGCTGCAGTACACTTGTAGTAGCCTCCCACCAACGTTGTGCACGATCCCGTAGTTGGAGGACTGCCATAGTTAACCTTCTATCAGCATCATAATGTACTTTGTTGAACAAGAATTCCATATGTTTCAACCATCCTTCTGCTCGATCACTGCCTTCATTTCCAAAGAATTTCGCAGGATGCATATTCTGAAATCGAGCTACAGCCAATTCCATTTCATCAACTTGGTGCACTAACTGTTCTACCTCTGCATCAGCTTTAGCGGCTATCTCTGCAGCAGCACGCCCACGTCTACCTCGAGGAACTCTGTCATTTCCTCCGATATTCTGTGCCCCAGACTCCTGAGCCACTTCTTTTCCTTTCCCTTTATTTCCTCTAGTTGCCATTCTACAGGATTTAAGGTTAAATTCCCAAAATATTCAATAACCTCAATATGAGCCAAAACTGTAAAGCCCGAGAAATTAATCCGGTTAATCTGAAAAGATTTGGAAATGATTATTATAATCATGAATGATAATTGATGTGATTATAGACGGAACAGATCGGACCGGAAAAGATAAGAAAATACATCAAATAATGAGGAAGGCCGAAGCCATGGCGCATATGCGCGATATAGATGGCGCACATGCGCGGAAGGTACAGTAGGTTCGGCGCATATGCGCGAGAAGAGTGGCGCATATGCGCGAAGAAGACAGTAGCTGTGGCGCATATGCGCGAGAAGAGTGGCGCATATGCGCGACATGGTCAGAAGCTTCGGCGCATATGCGCGACTTAAATGGCGCATATGCGCGGGGTTGTGTGAATATGCACGACATAAATGGTGCATATGCGCGAGTAGGCAAAATGCTGGTATGAGCTACCGGCGCATATGCGCGACATTGTTGGCGCATATGCGCGCAACGTGCAGAACATGCACAACGCCACTTGCTTTGCATGCACGAGATGGATATATATAGATGTGCGTAGACCTCGATTCTCCTCCATTCTTTCAGCCTGAAAGTCGAGAGTTTAGGGGAGAGATTTTATATTCTTGAGGTTAGAATTCAATTTACAAAGAAACCGTTTATCCAAATTGAAATCCGACTTCGGTATTGTGTTCCTAGCAACGCAGGCTTCATCTGGACGTAAGTTTTGCTACGTTTAGACATATTTTGAAAATATGATGTTGCTAGAATTGCATGTGATTCAGATATGATGTTTCTGCTACAGTAGACATTGTAGAATTGAAGACAGATTAAAGAACAGATTGTTTATGTATTTGTTATGATTTTTGGAGTTGATTTGACTGAGATTTCATATCAGATTCGTATTGTTATTGGGATTATCACTTGTATCAGTATTGATTACAAGTTCTGGTATTATATTTGTGATGTTCAGTTTGACGGGATTACTCATATTATATTGTTATGCCGTCGAAACATCAGTTGAGTTATATTGATCAGATTCAGTATTGATTGAGATTGATCAGACTCAGTAATTATTCAGATTGTATTGTGATATCGATGACATGACTTAGATTGTATCTTGTTCAGATATTGATCAGATTGTATACTGATTTGAGTATTGATCAGAACAGATTGTGAATTGAGTTATTCATTGATACTATGTATTCGATATTGTCTTTTCAGATTGGATATGGACAGAGTTGAATACAGGACATCGTCTTCGTCAGATCGGGACGACAAAGGTATAATTCATGTGATATCTGGGAAGATACAACTCAAATCAGATCTCATTTGAGTTTCCCAATAAAATCACATACTAGATTATTGTTTATATTGTTACCTGATTATGCTTTGATTATAGAATTGTATTCGAGCAGGTAAGATAATTGTGATATTCAGTTATGAATAGGATTATGCTTTGTTTACAGATTGTTATTCATTGCAGTTAAGATAGGAAAGTCTTGACAGTCATTGTCAGACTTCTAGACGTTCGGTGTATCGTACATAGGAGCAGACATTGTCCTACTGTAGCACCACGATACAGCCATGGCCGAAGTCTAGGAATAAGACGTACAGTTACCACGATCGGTCGAGTAGGTAACAGCCATTGACGTCTTATTCATCACGGGATCCCTAGAGTTATAGATCGAGTCAAGTCTAGACATGATTTGATTAGAACTGCATGCTTATATGGATGTGGCTCCTAGATCTTAGGACCCATCATTACTGCTTTCTGTTGGGTTAGCATGCTTTATGATTAAGATTGTTTATGTGCATGTTTATCTGAGTTGAGTTACATGTTTAGTTAGATTAGATCTCATAGATGATGAAATCTATTACTATTGCTTTTAATTTATTCATGACAACATGTTTCATGAATCATTGTGTGTATATGCATGTTTACCATGTTTTATACTGGGATTTATTCTCACCGGAGTTATCCGGCTGTTGTCTTGTTTTGTATGTGTGCATGACAACAGGTGGGGCTGGATCAGGGTCGAGATGAAGATGAGAGAAGACGAGTTTAGCGTGGTGATTCCGGACTTACAGTAGACTTGGTTCTATTACTTGACTTTAGTAGTTGAACCTTAGACTAGATTATTGTATTCTTAATACTGAAATGTATTTTATACAGATATGTATATTATTAGATGCCATTACCTTCCGCGTTTATATTTTAAAAAGAAAAATTTTTAGACCCTGTTTATCAGAACAGATAATTAAATCCCAAAGACGATTAAGAAGATGATTAGCGTCCGGGTCCCCACAACAGGTGGTATCAGAGCCATAGATCCTTTAGATTGAGATAGTCAGAGCTGATAGATTCTTTAGACTGAGATAGCAGAGAATGAGCGGGGTAGATTGAATTTTCTTTCCTTGCATGTGATTGCTAGCATGAGCATTATTTCAATGTTGACTTACATTGTGTGTGCTAGCATGATTTATTGCTTTCCCTATTACATGTTGTTTGTTATCTGAGTTGATTGCAGCATGTAATTACTAAGCCTGGATCAGAACCGAGTCTGAATCAGAGGTATATGATCAGAGGAGGGCTGAGAAAGATTGTATAGATTGTGTACTAATCTGTTTGATATTCAGATATACCGCCTCGAAGAATTTCAGAAAAGGGCAGTACTTCGTCTGAACAGAGAGATGTATCAGAAACTCAGTTAGAAGAAAAGATGAAAGAATTTGAGTTATTACAGCCGCCGGTTCTGAATGGTACCGAGACATCTGAAGACTGTCAGAACTGGTTTGATGATATAGAAATCTTGTTTGATTTACTTGATTGTACAGATGAACAGAGGGTTAAAATGGTGTCTTATCAGTTACGAGAAGTCGCCAGGAGTTGGTGGATTACAAGTAGAAGAATGTGGGCGGAGAGAGGTACAATGATTTCGTGGGGAATATTCAGAACTGAATTCTATCGAAGATTTTTCTCAGCGTCGTACCGAGAGGACAAGAAAGCCGAGTTTGAGAATTTGAGCCAAGGGAAGCTGAATATTGACCAATATATTGCTAAATTCTCTACTCTACTGCATTTTGCCCCTCAGATAGCTGGAAATGATGAAGCTGTAGTGAATCAATTCATCAGAGGGTTGAACTCGGAGGTAGTTGCATTTATGAATTTGCAGCGACCTTACCATTTTGCTGACATCCTAAGTAGAGCAAAGAGAGCTGAGGCGAGTCTGATTAGACAATTGACAAGGTTGTGTGTGAAGCCACTTCAGGCACATCAATCCCCTCTTAGATATGATCCCGGCAGTACGAGTGGTAAGCAAGATTTGTTGAAAGCTCGGAAGAAGTCATTCAAGAAATTAGGAAGTGATTCCTCGAGTTCCAGTAGTGCTAGTCCGAGATATACTGGAGTGTATTGCAGGAGTTGCGGAGGGAGACATTCCACCGAACAATGCCAGGGAGTAACTGGTAGATGTAATATTTGTGGACAGCCGGGACACTTTGCTAAAGTCTGTCCCCAGAAGCGTTCCCGCAGATCGTAGGGAACAGAGTTCACGTGAAAACACAGATCCAGAATTCACCACAGGTACTAATTCTTTATAATCTATTGCATATGTATTGATATATACTAATGCATTTGTTAAGAATATCTTAGACAGAATTGCATGAAGATATGCTGTACCTGTTGGGTGTGTATGTATTGTAGTATTGATGTCCTTGCTTGTTGAGGAAATGTTGATATCAGAGATTTCTGTATATTTTGTACACTACAATAAGATGAGAAAGAGACAGAGATAGATTATGATGTACTTGTGTCTCTGAGTTGAACGCATTATTGATATGTATATGCTGAACAAGTACAGAACTATGATAGATTCCAGTCAGGAAAGTATAAGATTCAGACCAGATAGGGCTGATGAGTAGAGATTTCACGGTAAGGATTCTAGATTTAGAATTCCTTTGATATCTGTATTGTAGATGACTCGATTATTACAGAGAAGAGCAGATTGCATCCTTATGTATTCAGTAGACCTACTGAAATCGAGTTTAGCAACTACAGATTTGATAGTTACGTAAGGATTGATTAATATTTGCCTAGATAAGATTTCAGATGTGTTGATATCAGAAATGTAGATTTCAGAATTGAATCGATACCAGGTAATGGTTATATACTAGAATTCAGTACAGAATGATATTGAAGATTAATAGAAGGGTACAGATTGTTAACTCTTAGATTCAGGGATATTCGGATGATTTTATGCTTGTTATATCTATGATATTTGATATGTTAACAGCATCTGATTGATTAAATGGAATATTTGAAGATTTTATTGAATATTCAGATAACCGTGATTATTGTATACAGAAATTAGTCAGGTATGAATCATAAGTGAAACAGATTGTATTCAGAATATGTGATATCTGCAGTTTGTATACCGAATTATTTGCATAGTTGAGACAGAAATCAGCGACTGTAAAGGACATAGGTAACAGATATATCAGAATTAGCAGAAATGTCAGAAAGTCAGAATTGCTGAGTTTTACAGATTTTCTTATTCTCTTATTCCCTTATTATGTTATATCTGCTTGCGTATTGTGATTGCTCTAAATCAGTATTTGAGACATCTTATATTGTTTGGGAGCATATTCTATGTGCAGATGAGATATGGCAGATGATTTGGGCACTGTGAAGATTGATCAGTAGTCAGAATTATCCGTATTACCAGCAATCGTTGTTTTATGAGTTTCTTAAACTCACTAGATCTGTATAGGTTGTCTTTATTTCGAATCTGATTGATATTACTGTAATTTGCTTGTATGTTTGATACAGAATATTGTAAACAGTTGAGAGTTGCCACAGTTCAGAAATGTGATATCAGAATGTTTCAGAATTATATAACAGAATTTGATATCTGTAATCAGAGCCGAGTACCAGGTAGGTATTTCTTCTTTATTTTATATTATTAACTGACTGTTTATACAGAATAGTTCGAATCTGAAAGCACAGATAGTGTCAGAAATGCACAGTAGTGAGTTCAGTTTTCATTCTGATGATTGGGAATGTATGATATTCGAACAGATAGTTGTGATATAAACGGATTAAATCAGTTGTAACAGAATTGATACTAAAATGTTGGCAGAAATCGTACTGATGGGTCTGAATTACTAACAGAAAAGACAGAAAGATAGAAATCAGAAGATTAATTACAGAATTGTATAGTTCTAGATAGAAATGGGAGTACATTTCTATTGCTTTCGTAATGAAATTACTGTAATTTTCTACAGATTGTGATATAATAGGATTGTGATGGATAGATTGTTCGATCTATATCTTATTAGTTTGTACAAGATCCCGTACAAACTTGACCAAATGACACAGATTGATGTCAGAAAAGTGGTCAGAAAGATCAGAATGCCACAGTAGATTATTTCAGATTATGATTTTGCTGGAATTGTATTCGTGACAGAATATATCATGAACTCTCTCTTAAATGGTTTTACAGATTGTCAGACCGTCAGAATGTACTATCCAGATATTGAAAGATTTTGGATACAGCTTTAGTGCTGGATGTTAGTACTATATAGCTTTAGTGCTGGACGTTAGCACTAGTTGTTATGATTTATTGTCACTATATGAATTACGGTATGACGATAGCTATTGAGACAGTTCAGAATGGACAGACTTAAGAAACCAACGTTGGATGATAACGATTGGTATCTGAAGCTAAAGATTGTATATATCTTGGTTTGAGATAAGCAGATTCGATAACAGTTGATGATACTGATATGAAATGAGCTGTAGATTGGTTTATACGGATGTTATATAGCCAAATATGTGAAATTGATTCTGTCAGAATGATTTTATAAAGTATGATGATCTTATACTTAGTGAATTCTGATTCCAGACTAGAATCAGAGATTGATCGAAGAAAGATACATCAGAATGAAGTTAGTGAGATGAGTTTGGATGTTAAACTCTGTTATACATTTCTTCTGATAGATCTGAATTAATTTAGTGAGAGTTCGAGGACGAACTCAGATCTAAGAGGGGGAGAAATGTAAAGCCCGAGAAATTAATCCGGTTAATCTGAAAAGATTTGGAAATGATTATTATAATCATGAATGATAATTGATGTGATTATAGACGGAACAGATCGGACCGGAAAAGATAAGAAAATACATCAAATAATGAGGAAGGCCGAAGCCATGGCGCATATGCGCGATATAGATGGCGCACATGCGCGGAAGGTACAGTAGGTTCGGCGCATATGCGCGAGAAGAGTGGCGCATATGCGCGAAGAAGACAGTAGCTGTGGCGCATATGCGCGAGAAGAGTGGCGCATATGCGCGACATGGTCAGAAGCTTCGGCGCATATGCGCGACTTAAATGGCGCATATGCGCGGGGTTGTGTGAATATGCACGACATAAATGGTGCATATGCGCGAGTAGGCAAAATGCTGGTATGAGCTACCGGCGCATATGCGCGACATTGTTGGCGCATATGCGCGCAACGTGCAGAACATGCACAACGCCACTTGCTTTGCATGCACGAGATGGATATATATAGATGTGCGTAGACCTCGATTCTCCTCCATTCTTTCAGCCTGAAAGTCGAGAGTTTAGGGGAGAGATTTTATATTCTTGAGGTTAGAATTCAATTTACAAAGAAACCGTTTATCCAAATTGAAATCCGACTTCGGTATTGTGTTCCTAGCAACGCAGGCTTCATCTGGACGTAAGTTTTGCTACGTTTAGACATATTTTGAAAATATGATGTTGCTAGAATTGCATGTGATTCAGATATGATGTTTCTGCTACAGTAGACATTGTAGAATTGAAGACAGATTAAAGAACAGATTGTTTATGTATTTGTTATGATTTTTGGAGTTGATTTGACTGAGATTTCATATCAGATTCGTATTGTTATTGGGATTATCACTTGTATCAGTATTGATTACAAGTTCTGGTATTATATTTGTGATGTTCAGTTTGACGGGATTACTCAGATTATATTGTTATGCCGTCGAAACATCAGTTGAGTTATATTGATCAGATTCAGTATTGATTGAGATTGATCAGACTCAGTAATTATTCAGATTGTATTGTGATATCGATGACATGACTTAGATTGTATCTTGTTCAGATATTGATCAGATTGTATACTGATTTGAGTATTGATCAGAACAGATTGTGAATTGAGTTATTCATTGATACTATGTATTCGATATTGTCTTTTCAGATTGGATATGGACAGAGTTGAATACAGGACATCGTCTTCGTCAGATCGGGACGACAAAGGTATAATTCATGTGATATCTGGGAAGATACAACTCAAATCAGATCTCATTTGAGTTTCCCAATAAAATCACATACTAGATTATTGTTTATATTGTTACCTGATTATGCTTTGATTATAGAATTGTATTCGAGCAGGTAAGATAATTGTGATATTCAGTTATGAATAGGATTATGCTTTGTTTACAGATTGTTATTCATTGCAGTTAAGATAGGAAAGTCTTGACAGTCATTGTCAGACTTCTAGACGTTCGGTGTATCGTACATAGGAGCAGACATTGTCCTACTGTAGCACCACGATACAGCCATGGCCGAAGTCTAGGAATAAGACGTACAGTTACCACGATCGGTCGAGTAGGTAACAGCCATTGACGTCTTATTCATCACGGGATCCCTAGAGTTATAGATCGAGTCAAGTCTAGACATGATTTGATTAGAACTGCATGCTTATATGGATGTGGCTCCTAGATCTTAGGACCCATCATTACTGCTTTCTGTTGGGTTAGCATGCTTTATGATTAAGATTGTTTATGTGCATGTTTATCTGAGTTGAGTTACATGTTTAGTTAGATTAGATCTCATAGATGATGAAATCTATTACTATTGCTTTTAATTTATTCATGACAACATGTTTCATGAATCATTGTGTGTATATGCATGTTTACCATGTTTTATACTGGGATTTATTCTCACCGGAGTTATCCGGCTGTTGTCTTGTTTTGTATGTGTGCATGACAACAGGTGGGGCTGGATCAGGGTCGAGATGAAGATGAGAGAAGACGAGTTTAGCGTGGTGATTCCGGACTTACAGTAGACTTGGTTCTATTACTTGACTTTAGTAGTTGAACCTTAGACTAGATTATTGTATTCTTAATACTGAAATGTATTTTATACAGATATGTATATTATTAGATGCCATTACCTTCCGCGTTTATATTTTAAAAAGAAAAATTTTTAGACCCTGTTTATCAGAACAGATAATTAAATCCCAAAGACGATTAAGAAGATGATTAGCGTCCGGGTCCCCACAAAAACACTGAAATAAAACTCAAATGTATAATCTACATGTCATATCCCTAAGATACTAACATGTAATTCATTCCAGGCAAGAGCAAGTAATTTCAAATAATCAAACACATGCGCACAAATTTCTTGTGCCTAAACTCGACTGTACTAACTCTAGTGCGAGCGTATCCCAGTCTATGCTCTGATACCAACTGTGAGGGCCCGTTATCATAATAATGATTTATTAACATGCAATCATGATTAACCAGTAAACAGCGGAAAAGTGAGTTAAAAATTTGCGTTTGGGCCTATAAAAATTTCGGCATGACCTTCCCGTAAATAGGACAAATCAGAAAATCAAATACTCAAAATAACAACATATGCCCTCAATAAACACAACAGCATAAACATGTGCCAGCCAGACACGATCATGACATATACAAACCAAAATATCATAGAACCAACAAGGCTCGATAATACCATAATACAATCCTCCAAATATATACATATAATATCTGGGAGACAGCAACACTACGCAGTACCTAAATACCACTGAGCCTACTCTCAAGGAGCTCTGGTACTTCCTGAGACTTCCTCTCGAGCGCCTGAGGTCGAACCACCTGTACCACCTGTCATGTCCACACACAAAAGACACGACAGCCCTCTCTCGGGGGTCAGTAACCCCAGTACGAGACATCAAGAAACCACGATATATGACATAGAAATGCAATGATGCCATGCATGAATGCAATGCATGAATAGGTGCAAGATATCAGGATATCAGGAGTCAAATGATCGATATCAACAATCATACATATATGCTCGAGCTGGTACACGAAGGCAGCGGACCGTGCCTGGGATATGGCCCAGCCTCGAAGCCAGCAACTACCTAAGCCGGACCGAATCAAGGTAGCCAAACATCTCCAGGACACCATATCATATCATATATATAACGGATCTCAACCGAAATATAACTGGATCTCAATAACAGATAGGCTCAATATGATATGTTCAGTGGTATTGATGTGCCTAACGAAAATAAAATGTGTGTGAACCAAAGAAATATTTTATTTTATTTTGCACATCAATTACCAACTGATAATATGCGAGTCAGCATACAATATCACATAAATCCGCAAATAGCAAATAAATCATACACAGTATCATCAGATGCCTCTGTCAGACATCGTGAAAATAACTGATCTCTACGTACCTCAACTAATTTACCAGTAACTTAAATCCTCAAGAAAGTCCTGGAATTGCCAACTCAGACAAATCACCTGAATATTAATTTAAATGGTCTTATTATCATATAACAATTTCATAACCATTTAAATTCTCTAAAAATCCAATTTCAACTATTTAGACATTTTAAATTCTTAAAATTCCAATATTCGGCTAAAATACCTAAAATCAATCATTTCGATTTTAATTCGTCGTAAAACATCGAACTAGCTGATACTCGATTTATAGCCTCACTAATTCAAAAATATCTACTTAAATATTCTGAAAATCGCTAACAGATTTCTAAAATTTGATCGATACCTCGATTCAACTAAAAGTTTGTACCTACATCCAAAAATATAATCAATATCAATATTGATATCACATTTAACCAAAAAAATGGAGCAACCCTTAAACAATTTCTGGAACCATAATTTATACCTCAATATATATACCAAAACGAACCCTATGACCCAGAGAACAAAAGCCCTCAATCAATTTCCGAACTCCGGCGACGTACGGTGACGATTCAGCGGAGAAAGGGACGACGGGTTTTTCGGGGATCTCGATTTTTCCTATCAAAAGTGGTATCAACGGAAAGCTTACGTCGAGAGCTTTCCAACCGTATATTTACTTGAATTTTTCGGCGAATGGTGATCGAGATATGGGCGGTCAAAGCGAACGAAAAGTTTGAAGAAATGAAGAACAGATGTTCGGGAAGAAACACGCGCGGTTTCCAAGGAAGATGATTATCATTATTATTATTATTTCTTATTATATATATATATATATATGATATATATCTTGTATGTGTGTTTATCTTTTATCTTTTCTGGGTTCGAAACTTGACCCGGTCCATTTTATCTCAACTCTCGTGTGCTATAAAATTTAAATATGCATAAACACACAATTTAATTATTTGGATTAATTATTTTAAATTCTTCAATTTAAAATAATTAATCTTAATTATCGTCAAATAACATATATTTAAATCGGGTCATTACAGTTATTCTAGGCTGAATTCTAAAACAACAATCAATATCTAATCTGAATTCAATTCTGAAATCTATCTTTCTGATATAAAGCAATTCTAAAATCTTCTCTAGCAATATCAGCCAACTCACACATCATTGGCAAATCTGCCAATGCTAGGCTCGATTTCAGTAAATCTACTGAATACATAGGGATGCGATCTGCTCCTTTCTATATTAATCGAGTCATATACAATACAGATATCAAAGGAATTCTAAATCTAGAATCCTTATCGTGGTATCTCCACTGATCAGTCATCTCTGATCTGACTCTTACCATTTCTGGAAAAATTCTACAATATGTCTGTACTTGTTCAGCATATACATATCAATAATGCGTTCAAATCAGAAAACACAAGTACATCATAATCTATCTCTATTTCATACTCATTTTACTGTAGTATACAATCCATACAGAAATCTCTGATATCAACATTTCTTCAACAAGCAAGGACATCAATACTACAGTACATACAAACCCAACAGATACAGCATATCTCCATGCAACTCAGTCAAAGATATTCTTAACAAATGCAATAGTATATATCAATACATATGCAATAAAATCATAAAGAATAGTACCTGTTGTGAATCCTGGATTTGGGTTTTCAGTTAAACTCTGTTCCCTACAATCTTCGGAAACGCTTCTGGGGACAAACTTTAGCAAAGTGTCCCGGCTGTCCACAAATATTGCATCTACCAGTCACTCCCTGGCATTGCTCGGTGGAATGTCTCCCTCCGCAACTCCTGCAATACACTCCAGCATGGCTCAGACTAGAACCACTGGAACTCGAGGAATCACCCCCTAACTTCTTGAATGGCTTCTTTCAAGCTTTCAGCAAATCTTGCTTCCCACTCGTACTGCCTCGATCAAATCGGAGAGGGGATTGCTGTGTCTGGGGTTGCTTCACACACAACCTCCCTAGCTGTCTAATCAGACTCGCCTCAGCTCTCTTCGCTCTACTCAGGATGTCAGCAAAATGGTAAGGTCGCTGCAGATTCATAAATGCAACTACCTCCGAATTCAACCCTCTGATGAACTGATTTACTATAGCTTCATCATTTCCAGCTATCTGAGGAGCAAAATGCAGTAGAGTAGAGAATTTGGCGATATATTCATCAATATTCAACTGACCTTGGCTCAAATTCTCAAACTCTGCTTTCTTGTCCTCTCGGTACGAGACTGAGAAAAATCGTCGATAAAATTCAATCTTGAATACTTTCCAAGTGATCATAGTACCGCGTTGTGCTAATACTCCTTTGATTGTAATCCACCAATTTCTGGAAGTCTCTCGTAACTGGTGAAATACCAATTTAACTTTCTGTTCCTCTGTACAATCCAGTAAATCAAATAGTATTTCTATGTCATCAACCCAGTTCTGACAATATTCAGATGTCTCGGTACCACTCAGAATCGGCGGCTGTAACAACTGAAGTTCTGCCAACTTTACTTCTATCTGAGTTTCTGATACATCTATCTGTTCAGACGAAGTACTGCCCTTTTCTGAAATTCTCCGAGGCGGCATATCTGAATATCAAACAAATTAATATACAATCTATATATTCTGTCTCAGCCCTCCTCTGATCATATACCTCTGATTCAGACTCGGTTCTGATCCCTCAGTACTTACATGCTGTAATCAACTCAGATGACAAACAACATGTAATAGGAAAAACAATAAATCATGCTAGCAATCACATGCAAGGAAAGAAAATTCAATCTACCCCGCTCATTCTCTTCTATCTCAGTCTAAAAGATCTATCAACTATGACTATCTCAATGTAAAGGATCTATCGCTCTTATACCACCTGTTGTGGGGACCCGGACGCTAATCATTTATGTTAATCATCGTTGGGATTTATTTATCAGTTCTGATAAACAGGGTCTAAAAATTTTTCTTTTTAAAATGTAAATGCAGAAGGTAATGGAATCTAAATAATATACATCTCAGTATAAAATACATTTCAGTATAAAAGTACAATACTGTACAATCTAAGTCTAAGGTTCGGTTACTAAGTTCAAGTAATAAACCAAATCTACAGTAAGTCCGGAATCACCACGCTAAGTCTTCTTCTCTCCTCATCCTCTTGACCCCGATCCAGCCCCACCTGTTGTCATGCACACATACAAAACAAGACAACAGCCGGATAACTATCCCAGTATAAAACATGGTAAACATGCATATACACAAAGTAAATCATGAATTATTCTCTCATGAATAAAACTAAACGCAATAAGGTTCATAATCTTTGAAATCACATCAAATAAGCATGCAACTCGAATCTGGTAAACATGCAACTCAAATCAAATCATAAAAACATGCTATCATGACTGAAAGCAATAAAAACGGGTTTCATAGTCTATGAAACCACATCCATAAACGCATGCAGTTCTAGTCAAATCATGTCTAGACTCGACTCCATGCTGACTCTAGGGATCCATGTGTGAATAAGACGTCAATGGCTGTCACCTACCCTCCCACTCGGGGTGACTGTACGTCTTATTCCTAGACTTTGGTCTGAGCTGTATCAACGGCTGCAATAGGAGTCAGAGCTGCTCCTAAGCTGAGATACACCGAACATCTAGAGGTATGACTGTCTGTCAAGACTCTCCTATATGAAATGCAATGCATATAACTCTATAAAAAAAGCATAATCATATCAAAACATAAACATTAATCTAGTATGTGATTTTATTGGGAAACTCAAATGAGATCTGATTTGAGTTATGTCTTCCCGAATATCACATGAATTATACCTTTGTCTTCCCTGTCTGACGAAGACGATGACCTGTATTCAAATCTGTCCATATCCAATCTGAAAAGACAATATCGAATACATAGTATCAATGAATAACTCAATTCCCAATCTGTTCTGATCAATACTCAACTCATTACATAATCTGATCAATATCTGAACAAAATACAATCTGATTTATATCAACGATCTTGTAATACAATCGAAATCAAATCTGAATCTGAACAATCTAATTTAACTGAAGTTTCAACGGCATAACGATACTATCTCGATAACCCCGTCAGTCTAAACATCACAAATATAATATCAGACTTCGTAATCAATAACAATACTAGTCATAATCTCAATAACAATACAATTCTGATATGAAATCTCAGTCAAATCGACTCCAAAAATCATAACAAATACATAAACAATATGTTCTTCAGTCTGACTTCAATTATACGATATCTACGGTAGTAGAACATCATATCTGATTCATATTCAATTCTGACAATATCATAAATTCAAATCTCGTCTAAACGTAACAAAACTTACGTCCAGTTGTAGCTGTCGTTTCGTTCTCAATTTCCAAATCTTCCCTCGGTTTCCTTTTTCTTTTTCTTTCTCTTCCTTCTTTCTGAAGAAGAAATCGGTTGTATATATATATATATATATGTTGCATGATACAAGGGCAAGTGGCGTTGTGCATGTTCTGCACGTTTCGCGCATATGCGCCAGTTATAAAAACTAGCATTTGTCTTCTCGCGCATATGCGCCAATTATTTCGTGCATATGCGCCAATCATTCTGCCAACCCCGCGCATGTGCGCCATTTATGTCGCACATATGCGCCGATCATTCTGGACGGGTCGCGCATATGCGCGCCTTATCTAGCGCAGGTGCGCCGATGCTACTGGATGTTCCGCGCATGTGCGCCGATACTTATCGCGCATGTGCGCCAATCCTACTCTTCACACAAAATGTGAATTCTTTTCCGGCTCTCCCGAACTGATCCGTTCCGCTTATAATCATACCAATTATCATCCATGATTATAATAATCATTTTCAAATCTTTTCAGATTAACCGGATTAATTTCTCGGGCCTTACACCCATGAACCGCTTGTGTTGATTCTTTACAAGGAGATCTTCCTTAACACAAGTGATATAGCCGGGTCCTTTCCGAGCATTGTTGTTTTTCTTTCCCTTGTTGGCTTGCTTGGCATTTTGCTCATTCTTCTTTTCAATATTGGCCTTGACCTTTTCATGCAAACTCCTAACAAATTCAGCTTTCCTTTTGCCATCCATGTTTAACCTTTCACTCACAGGTCATGACATCAAATCCAACGGAGTCAACGGATTAAAACCATAAACAATCTCAAATGGCAAATAATTCGTAGTAGAATGCATGCAACGATTATACGCAAACTCAAAAAATGGCAAACAATCTTCCCAATTCTTTAAGTTCCTTTTAAGAATAGCACGCAAAAGTGTACCTAAAGTTCTATTGACAACTTCAGTTTGTCCATCCGTTTGAGGATGAAATGTAGTAGAAAACAAGAATTTTGTGCCAAGTTTAACCCACAACGTTTTTCAAAAGTAACTCAAGAATATAACATCACGGTCATAAACAATATTCCTAGGCATACCATGCAACCTAACGACTTCTCTAAAGAACAAATCCGCAATGTGAGATGCATAATCAGTTTTGTGACAAGCAATAAAATGTGCCATCTTAGAAAATCTATCCACAACAACAAATATAGAATCCCTCCCCTTCTTTGTCCTAGGCAACCCCAAAACAAAGTCCATAGAAATATCAACACAAGGTTCACTAGGGACGGGAAGTGGTGTATACAAGCCATGTGGTTGTGTTTTAGAATTAGCATGCCTACAAGTAATTCACTTATCACAAACACGCTCAACGTCACGTTCATGTGTGGAAAATAGAAATTTTCATGCAACGCACTTAAAGTTTTAGCCACACCAAAATGCCCCATTAAACCACCCCCATGTGCCTCCCTAACAATTAATTCACGAATCGACGATTTAGGGATGCACAACCTATCTTCTCTAAACAAGAAACCATGATGCAAATAAAATTTGTCAAGTGGACCATGCATACAGGTTTCAAACACATTCTTAAAATCATCATCTTGCACATACAATTCCTTCACATGCACAAATCCAAAAACTTTAGACTCCAAAGTAAAGATTAGTACATACCTCCGTGATATTGCGTCAGCCACTACATTTTCCTTACCTTGTTTGTATTTGATGATGTAGGGGAATGTTTCAATGAATGCCACCCACTTGGCATGCCGCTTCTTCAACTTCTGCTGCCCCTTAAGGTGCTTAAGAGACTCATGATCTGTGTGAATCACAAACTCCTTAGGCCTCAAGTAGTGCTTCCACGTCTCTAGAGTCCTCACAAGTGCGTAGAACTCCTTATCATATGTGGGATAGTTCAGCGCTGCTCCATTGAGCTTCTCACTAAAGTAGGCCACCGGTCGACCTCCTTGCATCAAGACTCCACCAATACCTACACCTGAAGCATCATATTAAATTTCAAAGGTGTTAGCAAAATCAGGTAAAACAAGTAAATGATCATTAATTAATTTTTGCTTAATTATATTAAAAGACTTCTCTTGCTCCTCGCCCCAATGAAATGGAACGTTTTTCTTGATCACCCCCGTCATCGGTGCTGCCAATGTGCTAAAATCCTTTACAAACCTCCTATAGAAGCTTGCAAGTCCATGGAAACTTCGGACTTGACCAACAGTAGTAGGCGATGGCCAATCTCGAATAGCACTTACCTTGTCTTCATCCACTTGTATCCCTTGTGAGCTTACCGCATAAACCAAGAAAGACAAGTTTGCTTGTACAAAAATCACATTTCTTTAAATTAGCATATAGATTTTCATCCCTTGATGTGATTATCACAAGTTTCAAGTGACCAACATGCTCATCCAAGTCTTTGCTATATACTAGGATATCATCAAAGTAAAGAACAACAAATTTTCCTATGTATGCACGCAAGACATGGTTCATTAACCGCATAAAGGAGCTAGGGGCGTTAGTTAAGCCAAATGGCATGACCATCCACTCATATAACCCGTATTTGGTTTTAAAAGCAGTTTTCACTCATCACCTTCCCTCATCCTAATTTGGTGATAATCACTCTTCAAATCAATTTTGCTAAAGATACAAGCACCATGCAATTCATCTAACATATCATCTAGCCTAGGTATGGGATGCCTATACTTAATGGTTATATTTTTGATTGCCCTACAATCTACACACATACTCCATGAGCCATCTTTCTTAGAAACTAATAAAACAGGTACCGCACAAGGTGACATGGACTCACGCACAAAACCCCTATCTAAAAACTCACTTACCTGCCGTTGAAGCTCCTTAGTCTCCTCCGGATTACTCCTATAAGCTGGACGATTTGGCAATGCACTCCCGGGCACCAAATCAATTTGGTGCTCAATCCCCCTCAATGGTGGTAGTCCTTGAGGTAGCTCCTCCAGAAATATATCCTCAAATTCCTACAATAGTGAAACAACAACGCTCGGAAGAGACCCGGCTATATCACTTGTGTTAAAGAGGATCTCTTTATAAAGAATCAACACAAGTGGTTCATGTGTGTGCAACAAGTGTTTCAACTCATTTTTTGGGCCATATATGATTTCTTTTTTGCCTCTTTCCTCTCATTTTCTTTCATATGGCTATCTCACTCTTTTTATCACTATTTTTTTCAGCCATCTCATTTTTGTTTTCAAAGTTCATCTCACTTTTTAGTTCACTCCTTTTTTCGGCCTCATATCTCTTCTTTTTTTTTCAAATGGTCCTCCAACACTTGCTTTGGGGACAATGGAAGTAGAACAATGGAATCTTTTTTCATCATAAATGAATACCTATTCTTGTACCCATCATGTGTCACCCGCCTATCATATTGCCAAGGTCTACCCAACAAGATATGACATGCATGCATGGGTACCACATCACACAAGACCTCATCCACATACTTCCCAATAGAAAAAAACACCAAAACTTGCTTGTTCACCTTCACCTCCGCACAATCATTCAACATTTGAAGCCTATATGGTTGGGGATGCTTTAATGTAAGTAAACCAAATTTTTCCACCATCTCATTACTAGCCACATTGGTACAACTCCCCCCATCTATGATTAAATTACAAACCTTTTGATTCACAAAAAACCTTGTATGGAACAAGTTCTCTCTTTGGTTAGTCTCCTCCTCCTTGACTTGGGCACTCATGATTCGCCTAGTCACTAGTGCTTCACCTACAACAGCCCCATATCCCTCATCAGGATCCTCTAACTCAGGCATCTCATCATCATCGTCTTCCTCCTCACTTTGAGACTCATACTCACTATACTCATTCAAAATCATTACCTTTTTATTAGGGAACTCACTAGCAATATGTCCTAACCCTTGACACCTAAAACATCTAGTATCTCTAGAACAAGTAAGAGGAGTTTCAGATTTACCTTGCACTCCTTGCTTAGGCGCCTCTGGTTTTGTCCCAAATTTGGGCTTGGCCACCACTTTACTCTCCTCACGCTTCACTACATTTGATCTCCAAGAAGATGATGAGCCCCCAGTTTGATTGGTGCGGCCAACTCCACGCATTTTGAGTTGTTGCTCCACTTTTATGGCCATTTGCACCATCTCGTCTAGATCCAAGTAGTGTCGAAGCTCCACTTTATCTTGAATTTCCCTGTCCAACCACAAAGAAAACGAGCCAGGGTCGCCTCACTATCTTCCTCAATATTTGCCCTAATCATGACTACTTTCATCTCCTTATAGTAGTCCTCAACACTCTTTCACCCTTGCCTCAAAGTTTGTAACCTCTTAAACATCTCCCTATAGTAGTGATTGGGAACAAACCTCTTCCTCATTACCCTTTTCATCTCATCCCAAGATTCAATGGGTCTCTCATTATACATCTTTCTAGTGGTCACTAATTGATCCCACCAAATGAGAGCATAGTCTAAGAATTCAACCACCGCCAACCTAACCTTCTTTTGTTCGGAGTAGTGGTGACACTCAAATACAAACTCTACCCTCTTTTCCCACTCTAAGTACGCCTCCAGGTCAGACTTCCCATGGAACGATGTAATTTTCATCTTAATGTTACCCATGTTTCCATCTTCCCTATTCCCATCATATATACCCCGTACGGCTTCTCTTCTTCCTCTCCCAATTCCTCTACCTCCTCCATTCCTACCTCAATTTTCATTTTGGCTCTCCTCATCTCCTCCCAAATCATACTCCTCATCCTCTCTACCAAAATCCTTAGGTTTGGATTTATTCCCACTAGTACTAACTTCAAGCTTATCCAACCTCTCATGTAAGGGCTCTAATTCATTCCTCATCATCCTACTAAAATGCCCAAACAACGCCTCCATTTGAACCTTAGACAACCCCGGTTCGAACTATCTCCTACCTCCCTCTCCATCTAATTTCAAATTTGTACCTGCAAGAAAACCTTAGTAGAAACAAAATAATCCCCACCAAAATGCTCACGGTCACTCCAAAGAAATTCACTCGTCTTTTCTCTCAATTTTTTTTTTGTTCACAACAAATACTCACCGTTCACTCCAAAGAAATTCACTCGCACTCAAGTAATGTCACTCAAATTCGAGAGTTCTCTCAAGGTGCTCAAGCTCCGTATTTGTATATCAAACAATCAAGTTTCAACTTGTGAACGATTGTGACCGACTCACTTGGACTGCGTAGACAAGAAATTCGAAGGTATATAATTTTTTTTTTGACTGTGAGAGGCAATTGAATATGACTCTCTAAAGGAAATTGAACAAGATACCAAAAAGAAATAATGGTGAATTTTCAGAAATTTTGTACTCTTTTTTTTGGCTGAGTACTACTCGAAAATCCCAAAAAAAACACACCAAAATTTCGAGACTCACAGACTCTCGGAAAAAAAATTCGAAGAATGATAGAACAGAAAGTAGATCTGAAAACGAATGAAGAACCGACATAGATCTGAAAATTTAAGAACAAGATAACTTACTTGAATTCAATGGACCTAAACTCTGATACCAAATGATGTGAATTTTCGTACGAATAAATGGCAAACACGATTAAAATCGAACCGCGCCCTCTATTCAATAACGAACAAAGAATCGTTGTGTTTTCCCGATCTTTTGAAACAAGTACGACGTGATTTTCACCTCTAAACTACGAAAAGTTTAGCAACAAACAATCACAAAATAAACAACCGCAAACTCAAACGAACCTTCAAAGAACTCGTCTTTGACAATCCGCGCAAGAACGATCGACAAACGCCACAAAGTTAAAAACTTTGATAAGTTTGATTTTGGTTGACAAAGCAAGAGCCTTGAAAGACTTGAGAGAAAAATCTCAAAAGTTTTGATATTCAATCAATAATAATCTGAAAAGTGTGTCAAAAACTTCGTCCAATATATTTTACATAGCAAAAAGTATTTCAAAATCTAGTTACCTAAACAATTAAAACTCTAAACTAGGATTTTTTCCCGAAACTGACTCGCGCTCGGGCATTAGAATTTGACCGCTCGAGCTCCGAGGCTTCTGTACTACTTGCGCTCGGGCGGTAGAATATGACCGCTCGGGCGCGAGGCTTTCTGGAATTTTTTGCCTCGGACAGTACTCGTGGCGCTCGGGCGGTAATCTTTGGCCGCTCAGGCGCCGATGCTGCTGGACTCATCTTCATTTATCACTTGAATAATGTTCTTGTGACTCCCAAACTCACTCCCATGAATCAAAAACCCTCCAGCACTTTGCACCTCGCTTGTAAGTCCTTCCTCCTTGCTCATAAGCCCCTGCAATGCTTCCTTGAATCTCTTTAGTCGTCCCCTCGTGATTGGTCCCTCTGGAAACTCTAAAGGGTCCCATGCTTTCCTTGGGGCTTGACCGTCCGTGCTCGCATCAAGAGGTGCCTAAACGAGGAGTGCAAGGTAAATCTGAAAATTCTCTTACTCGAGCTAGAGATACTAGATGTTTTAGGTGTCAAGGGTTGGGTCATATTGCTAGTGAATGTCCTCATAAAAGGGTGATGGTTTTGAATGACTATGGTGAGTATGAGTCTAAAAGTGAGGAGGAAGACGATGATGATGAGATGCCTGCGTTAGAGGATCTTGATGAGGGATATGGGACGGTTGTAGGTGAAGCACTAGTGACTAGGCGTATCATGAGTGCCCAAGTCAAGGAGGAGGAGACTAACCAAAGGGAAAACTTGTTCCATACTAGATGTTTTGTGAATGGCAAGGTTTGAAATCTTATCATAGATGGGGGAAGTTGTACTAATGTTGAAACGTCTGCTATTTTAAAAGTGCGGAAATGTTTTTTTTTATATATAAAGCTAAAAGTTCGCATTTTCGAAATAACATTGAAAAATGATCTTAAATATTTGACAATAAAAATAGCGCAGTTTAAAATAATCAAACTCATTCAAAATCATACGTAAACATAAACGATTAAAAATTTTAAATTCATCATCGTAAGAAAAAGTTCATCTCCTCTCAATTTCATAAATCATAATGCGGAAAACATGTGGTCCTCGGGTCGTGTCGCCCACCAGGTCTGCTGACTCAGAGTCCAACACCTCCAGTCTCCTCAACATCGAACTTGAAAGGGGATCGGTTACGGTGACCGGAAGCGCAACGGAATTTAAAAATCGATATTTTTAAAGGAAATTTTCGGCCACCCCTCTTTTGTGTAGCAAATACAAAAACAAACACATGTCATACGTAGTGTGTTAAGAAATGTACCTATCAATCACAAGGATTGATGTATGGCTCCAACTAAGGTGTAAACACCTTAGCTCTTCAATGGTAGAAACTATCTTCAAGCTTCCTTTATGCACTCCTTGCTCAACTATTAAGCCCACCACCAACTAGGTAGATCCCCTCTTAATTTGCACTAGAAAACTAAGAGGATTTTTCAATGAGAAGAAATTTTCTCTCCTCAACACTTGAAGAAGAAAAGAGAAGAAAAACTTGGAGAGGAGAGGAAGCAAAATTTCGGCCATGGCATTGTCAATGAGGGGGAAGGGAGACTTGTCTTGGACTTGCAAAAAGCAAAAGGAAAAAGTAGCATGCCAAACTTTGATATTTGAAAAAGTTGTCTCCAACCCTTCACCTCCCATGCATGCATATATTATATGGTTTTTAACAAATTAAAAACCCATGGACTTAATCTATTGGTTTATCGAGAGTTGTCAATGAGTCGATACTGTGACACCTCGACCCGTTTACAATAAAATAGCAGCGGAATTTGAAATTTTCTTTCAAATGGAAGGAATTTCAAAATACAATACCATAAAATGTTCAAAAGTAAATACATGATCATTCAAATGATATAACAAAAATACAAAATATCATTCCTATGATCATGTTCCAAAAATGCTTGCAAAATAACATCTTTCTTCCAACTTCGTATGCATATGACTCCGGACCACAATAAACGTCCTGGTCCGTCGCTCTTATCTGCATCACAAGAAATAACTGAAATGAGTATAAAACTCAGTAAGTGGAACTCTTACATAGCAATAGACATAGCATACTCTGAAAATCATAGCTTTAAAAACATAAATACCAACAACTCTGAAATGATTATCATAGCATGAATAATAATAACGATGGTATTTCTCTTTTCTCTGGTATGGATTGATCTCTATATAGTATCTCTGTCTGTGGTGCCCGTATCCCATCGATATAAATCGACAACTCTGAGGGATATAAGCCTATGGTCGTTGATCAACTAATTGCATGCAATCTCTGACTATGTATCTATCAATCCAATAAAACATTTGAAACTCTCTCTATGGCATTTAAACAAACACTTTGCGTACTCTTACTTTTCTCTTGTATTCCCTTTTTATAATTGAGACATTAAATTGTCTCCAATATACATAACAATGAAATCAATACATACTCAAGGATCAAATGAAGGGAATAGAATATTAAAACCTTTGGAATACCATACATATATTATCATGTGAGCACAAAGGATGAAATTCCACTTACAAACCACAAGAACACCTTGAATCTAACTCCTTGGTTAAAATCCTACAACAATAATCCATGAATAACACCATCATCAACTCAATAATCAAGAACCCATGCCAATTAATCCATAAATTCAACAAATACAACAAACCCATATCATCTCTCCTCCAAAACCAAGAAATAACAACACCAAAAGCTTACCTTAGCTTCCTAGCACCAAGAAGAACTTCGATCTCAACTCAAATCACCAACTAGAAGTTTGAATCAAAGATAGGAAGTGAAAGAAAATGAACAAACCCTAATCTCTAGAGAGAAAAGTCGAAATGAAAGAGGAAGAAATGAGTAAAGTGAGTCAAAACATCACTTAAAATCTGAAACGCGATTCTGCTGTGCGCGACCGCGGGTGCGCTTCAACATGCACCACGGGTGCGCTAAGCTCACGGCTTCCCAACAGTTCCTGAAAAACCACGACCGCAGGTGCGGTTCCAACACTACCGCGGGTGCGGTGCCATCACCGCGGGTGCGGTACTAATACACCGCGGGTGCGGTGAAGCTACGGGAAAAACACCAATAACCAAGAATTACGACCGCGGGTGCGGTCCTTACCATGAGCGCGGGTGCAGTCTAGCCACGGCCAAGACAAAATCTAAGGCAACTAAAATCGAACCAAAACGCTGAAACGACGCAACTACCATCAACTAAGAACAACAACCACACCTCAAGACAATAATAACCAACAATACTATGGCCCATAATCACAACTCTTAACATCACAACTAAACTTAAACTTAATCAATAAATCTATAACATACGAAAACTTAAACCGTACCGTTCACCAGGCTCGGCTATTACAATCTCCCATCCTTAGAGGAATTTCGTCCTCGAAATTGACGTCACTGCACGAACAACTCAGGATACTTCTCTCTCATCTCATCCTCCGGTTCCCACGCAGCCTCTTCAATCAAATGATTCTTCCAGAGGACTTTAACGATGCCGATCTCTTTGTTTCTCAATACTCTGACTTTGCGGTCCAGAATCTGAATCGGAATCTCATGGTACGTCAAATTCGGCGTCAAGTCCAATGGCTCGTGGCGAAGAACATGGGAAGGATTCGCAATATACTTCCTGAGCATCGATACGTGAAAAACATTATGAACTCTGTCAAGATCTGGCGGTAAGGCTAATCTGTAGGCTCGATCACCAACACTGTCCAATATCTCAAAGGGGCCAATAAACCTCGGACTCAACTTACCCTTCTTGCCAAATCGCATCACACCCTTGAGAGGTGCTATCTTCAGGAACACGTGATCGCCAACCTCAAACTGTAAAGGCCTACGACGAACATCTGCATAACTCTTCTGTCTCGACTGCGCAGTCTTCATCCTCTCTTGAATAACAGAAACAACATCGGCTGTCTGTTGGACCAACTCTGGTCCCAACATCTTCCTCTCACCAACCTCATCATACAAGGCAGATCTACACTTCCTGCCATAAAGTGCTTCATACGGTGCCATGCCAATCGTCGCCTGGTAACTGTTATTGTACGTGAACTCAACAAGAGGCAATTTAGAATCCCAGCTACCAGAATAATCAATAGTGCAAGCTCTGAGCATATCCCTTAGAATCTGAATAACTCTCTCTGATTGACCGTCGCTCTGAGGGTGATATGTTGTACTGAAAGCTAACCGTGAACCCATAGCTCTGTGCAAACTCTTCCAAAACTCTGAGGTAAATCTAGGGTCACGATCAGACACAATCGACACAGGGACACCATGAAGTCTAACAATCTCTGCTATATAATCCTCGGCATACTGGTTCATGGAATACGTCGTCTTGACTGGAAGAAAGTGCGCTGACTTGGTCAACCGAACAACAATAACCCAAATGGAGTTAAAACCTTTCTGCGTTCTGCGAAGACCAGTCACGAAATCCATCGTAATATGCTCCCATTTCCACTGAGGAATCGGCAAAGATAACAATGTCCTAGTAGGTCTCTGATGCTCGATCTTCACCTGCTGACAAGTTAGGCACTGAGAAATAAATATGGCGATGTCTTTCTTCATACCTGGCCACCAATAGAGTCTAGGAAGATCCTGATACATCTTAGTGCTGCCTGGATGTATCGAATATGGCGAGGTATGAGCCTCTGTCAAGACGTCTTGCCGAATATCATCGCCAATAGGAACACAAATACGGCCCCTGAAAGTCACCAAACCATCCCCGTTAAATCCAAACTCTGAATTACCTCTCTCCTCTGCTCTAACTCTCATCTCAGCCAACTGTAAATCACTGGCCTGCACTCTACGGATCCTGTCCGTCAACGTAGCCCGAATGACCAACGCTGAAAACCGAGCAATGGTCCCCGGAACCACCAAAGCAATCTCCTCTCTCTGCAAGTCCATCAACAATGGTCTCTGAATCAAAGAACTCAAAGAAGAACTCGACTTACGGCTCAAAGCATCAGCCACAACATTCGCCTTCCCTGGGTGGTAACTAATCGTCACATCATAATCTTTGACAAGCTCTAACCACCTCCTCTGTCGCATATTGAGCTCTTTATGGGAAAACAGATACTTCAAACTCTTGTGGTCCGTGAAAATCTCACACTTTTCGCCATATAAGTAGTGTCTCCATATCTTCAGGGCGAAAACCACAACTTCTAGCTCCAAATCATGTGTCGGATAATTCTTCTCATAGTCCTTCAACTGGCGAGAAGCATAGGCTATAACCTTACCTCGCTGCATCAACACTGCACCAAGGCCTTTCTTCGACGCATCGGTAAACACAACAAAATCCTCTGAACCACTGGGAAATGAAAGAACAGGAGCTGTCGTCAACTTATCCTTCAACTCTTGAAATGCACTCTGGCAATCATTGGACCACTCGAACTTCACAGTCTTCCTCGTCAAATTGGTTAACGGCAGGGCAATCTTGGAGAAATCTGAAATAAAGCGACGATAATAACCCACCAAACCAAGAAAACTGCGTACCTCTGATACAGTAGTAGGAATAGGACACTTCTGAATCGCCTCTATCTTTGCTGGATCAACAGATATACCATCCTTCGAAACAACATGGCCTAGAAAAGAAATCTGCTCCAACCAGAACTCACACTTCTTCAACTTAGCAAACAGTCTCCTCTCTCTCAACAATTGAAGAACCACTCTAAGATGCTCTGCATGAAGCTCTCTGGTCTTGGAATAGATCAAGATGTCGTCGATGAAAACAATAACGAAGCTATCCAAATACGGCTTGAACACACGGTTCATCAGGTCCATAAAGACTGAAGGGACATTGGTCAGACCAAAAGACATCACAAGAAACTCATAATGACCGTACCTGGTATGGAACGCCGCCTTAGGGATATCAGACTACCTAACCTTCAACTGATAATAGCCAGATCGAAGATCAATCTTCGAAAATACAGTAGCACCCTGAAGTTGGTCAAATAAATCGTCTATCCGTGGCAACGGATACTTGTTCTTGATAGTTACTTTGTTGAGCTCTCTGTAATCGATACACAGCCGCAACGACCCATCTTTCTTCTTAACGAAAAGAACCGGAGCTCCCCAAGGCGAAGAACTCGGACGAATAAAACCCTTGTCCAATAGATCCTGCAACTGCGTCTTCAATTCCTTCATCTCGGTAGGGGCCATCCTATACGGAGCCTTAGAAATAGGAACCGTACCTGGAGCTAGATCAATCACAAACTCAACATCTCTATCTGGCGGCAAACCCGGCACATCATCCTCAAACACATCAGCAAACTCTCTCACCACATCCATATCATCAATATTCATCTTAATCATTCTATCCACATCCACAATCGAAGCCAGAAACACAACACAACCTTTACACAGCAACTTCTCAGCCTCAAGACAAGAAATAAAAGGAAGGACCAGCGAAGTACCTGCACTGGCGAGCATACCTTCCCTGTTGCCATCATCTGCAAAAGTCACCGTCTTAGCAACACAATCAATCACTGCACGATAGGTCGATAGCCAATCCATGCCAAGAATAACGTCAAATGCAACCATTGGGATAACAATCAAATCAGCATAAACCATTTGTCCATCAATTTGAACAGGGCATGCATAAACAATAGACGTCGGGCACAACACATCCCCCGAAGGTAATACAACATTAAACTGGAGGGGAAGAACAGAAGGAACTAAACCCAAAGATCTCAAAAACAATTCAGACATAAAAGAATGAGTAGCACCTGTATCAATCAAAGTTGTAGCTACTCTGCCTGAAATTAAAATGGTTCTAGAGATCACAGAAGAATCATCATTTATACCTTCCTTCGTCATGGTAAAGATGCGTCTCTGCACCTTCTCTTTACTAGCTCCTCGTGGACAGTCCTTAGCAATATGGCCCGCAGTGCCACAACGGTAACAAGTATGAGTGCCAAATCTGCACTCTCCTCTATGATCCCTGCTGCACTTGGGACACAAAGGCTTCTCAGGATCAACTGGAACTGGCGGTGGTCTAGGACTCGATTCTATCTTGCCCTTCCCTTTGAAACGATCCTTGCCTCTCTGAACAATAGCTTGATGCCTTTCCTGCCTCTCTCTGGCGATATCCTTCTCGTCTTGTTCGGCCAATAACGCCTTTGACACAATCTCCTTGAATGTCACGGCCTTGGACATGTTGATATCTCTTCTGATCTCTGCTCTAAGGCCTCGAATGAAATGAGCACCTTTGTCCTTGTCGTTTGAAGCAATATACGGAGCAAATAGACAACCCTCCTTGAACTTGAGAATGTACTCATCGACGTTCATGCCTCCCTGTCGAAGCTCCAGAAACTCAGTCACTTTCCTAGCTCGAAGTGCGTCGGGAAAGTACTTGTCATAGAACAGGTCTGTGAACTCTTGCCACTTCAAAGCTGAAACATCGACACCTACCTTAGTGGCATTCCACCAGATACGTGCAGCCTTTATAACATGAATATTGCACAGCTGATCCTGTCTTTATCCTCATACTGGAGATGGTCGAAGATTGCTTCAAGCGCCTTGACCCACTCGACCGCCACTAACGGATCAGTGCTACCTGCGAATTCCGGTGGATCCATTCTCTTAAAAGCAGAAAAGACGACATCAGTGCCAACTGCCTGAGCTACTTGGCCTCTCACTTGACCTCTACCCTGTCCTGTTCCTTGCAATCGAAGCAGCTGCTGAATCTGCTCGCTATGGACTTTGGCCTGCTCTCTAAGCAACTTGCCGAACTCGTCGACAACCCGCGAGGAAGAACTATCCTCACCCTCTGACGCCTTACGCTTAGGAGGCATACTCTACAATGTGCTCACAAAATACAAATCAATAGATAACAATGAATAGATGCAAAAGAAAACATACCCGGACAGTTGAAAGTAGACGAAGTCATATGCATTGGTCTGAAGAACGAAGCTCTGATACCACTAAATGTGACACCTCGACCCGTTTACAATAAAATAGCAGCGGAATTTAAAATTTTCTTTCAAATGGAAGGAATTTCAAAATACAATACCATAAAATGTTTAAAAGTAAATACATGATCATTCAAGTGATATAACAAAAATACAAAATATCATTCCTATGATCATGTTCCAAAAATGCTTGCAAAATAACATCTTTCTTCCAACTTCGTATGCATATGACTCCGGGCCACAATCAACGTCCTGGTTCGTCGCTCTTATGTGCATCACATGAAATAACTGAAATGAGTATAAAACTCAGCAAGTGGAACTCTTACATAACAATAGACATAGCATACTCTGAAAATCATAGCTTTAAAAACATAAATACCATCAACTCTGAAATGAATATCATAGCATGAATAATAATAACGATGGTATTTCTCTTTTCTCTGGTATGGATTGATATCTATATAGTATCTCTGTCTGTGGTGCTCGTATCCCATCGATATAAATCGACAACTCTGAGGGATATAAGCCTATGGTCGTTGATCAACTAATTGTATGCAATCTCTGACTATGTATCTATCAATCCAATAAAACATTTGAAACTCTCTCTATGGAATTTAAACAAACACTTTGTATACTCTTTCTTTTCTCTTGTATTCCCTTTTTATAATTGAGACATTAAATTGTCTCCAATATACATAACAATGAAATCAATACATACTCAAGGATCAAATTAAGGGAATAGCATATTAAAATCTTTGGAATACCATACATATATTATCATGTGAGCACAAATGATGAAATTCCACTTACAAACCACAAGAACACCTTGAATCTAACTCCTTGGTTGAAATCCTACAACAATAATCCATGAATAACACCATCATCAACTCAATAATCAAGAACCCATGCCAATTAATCCATAAATCCAACAAATACAACAAACCCATATCATCTCTCCTCCAAAACCAAGAAATAACAACACCAAAAGCTTACCTAGGCTTCCTAGCACCAAGAAGAACTTCGATCTCAACTCAAATCACCAACTAGAAGCTTGAATCAAAGATAGGAAGTGAAAGAAAATGAACAAACCCTAATCTCTAGAGAGAAAAGTCGAAATGAAAGAGGAAGGAATGAGTAAAGTGAGTCAAAACATCACTTAAAATCTGAAACGCGATTCTGCTGTGCGCGACCGAGGGTGCGCTCCAACATGCACCGCGGGTGCGCTAAGCTCACGGCTTCCCAACAGTTCCTGAAAAACCACGACCGCGGGTGCGGTTCCAACACTACCGCGGGTGCGGTGCCATCACCGCGGGTGCGGTACTAATACACCGCGGGTGCGGTGAAGCTACGGGGAAAACACCAATAACCAAGAATTACGACCGCGGGTGCGGTCCTTACCATGAGCGCGGGTGCGGTCTAGCCACGGCCAAGACAAAATCTAAGGCAACTAAAATCGAACCAAAACGCTGAAACGACGCAACTACCATCAACTAACAACAACAACCACACCTCAAGACAATAATAACCAACAATACTATGGCCCATAATCACAACTCTTAACATCACAACTAAACTTAAACTTAATCAATAAATCCATAACATACGAAAACTTAAACCGTACCGTTCACCAGGCTCGGCTATTACAGATACTATGTGTCATGTCGTAGTTGCATCGATGGTGTAATCTATGAAACCCCTTTCATAATTACCACCATACTCTGATAAGAGATTTCAACCTACACATACATGAGAACACATAGGATATCCATACCCGAAGGTAAGCGGTGAATCCCCGACTCAATGCATCGACTCCTATATGTTTCGACAAAACACCCAACCTTGCCACCTGATGACCCCTTGAGAGTCGGTAAACAAGTCAAAGTGTAATGCTAGCATATAGAGTCTCAATGTTGTCCCGGGTCATAAGGACTAATGGTGTACAACCATAAACTAGGACGTTTCCACTCGATAAGTGAGAACCACTTGGAAAGTCTTTTTATGGAGGGTTGTTCAGTGCACTTTACCAGTAGCACCTATCTGCATGCTCGGACATCACAATGTCCCCTACCAATGAAACATGGTACTCACATCGCAGATACTAGTCTCCAACTCTAGCGGCCTATATCCTTCTTAGCGGCGGCTGAATCGACTAGGAACTGTTTAGAATATACAGTATTCCAAATATGAGTTTCATGATACTCATCAGATGAGCATCTCATATTCTTTCTACTATTTTTATATTCAAGGTCTTTATCTATGCAACTAGCATGAGTATACAAATAAAGGTTTGCCAAAACAATAATTTCAAATATTATTAAAATAAAGATTGCTTATACATAGAGTTTCATTGTGAAAACTCGGCCAACACTTGGCTCGACGGGCACCTACTCTAACAATCTCCCACTTGCAATAGAGCCAACTACCCATATGCTTCAAACCCATTGATTCGCGATGCATCTCGAATAATGGTCCAGGTAAAGGCTTAGCTAGTGGATCAGCAACATTATCTGCGGAGCCGACTATGTCAAAAGACACTTCTTCCTCTTCCCACAATCTCTCCGAGGATGTGGTAATTTCTCAATACATGCTTGGACTTCTGATGAGACCTTGGCTCCTTTGCTTGAGCTAAAGCTCCCATGTTGTCACACAACACTGGTAGAGGAGCAACTCCATTAGGAATGACGTCCAACTCTTAGACGAAATTCCTTATCCAAACAGCCTCCATTGATGCATCTGATGCAGCAATGTATTCGGCCTCTGTGCTGGAATCCGTAATATTGTCTTGCTTGGAACTCTTCCAAGAGACAGCAACATCATTGAGCATGAATACAAACCTAGAGGTTTACTTCGAGTCATCGATATCGCTTTGGAAGCTAGAGTCGGTATAGCCTTCCAATTTCAGTTCTTCACCCCATAGACCAAGAACAAATTATTGGTCCTTCTCAACTACTTGAGGATGTCTTTCACAGCTTTCCAGTGTGGAAGACTAGGGTTCGATTGATATCTACTCACTACATTTGGTGCGAAAGCCAAGTCAAGACGTGTAGATATCATCCCATACATGATGCTACCAATCGCAGATGCATACGGAATGCTTGTCATCGCCGCTATCTCTGCATTAGTCTTGGGAGACAGACTTAGATAGGGACACGCCATGACACATTGGTAGATGTCCTCTCTTGGACTCATCCATCGAGAACCGCTTCACGATGGTATCAATGTATGTGGACTGGGTGAGACCAAGCAATCTTCTTGATCTATCTCTATAGATCTGTATTCCCAATACAAAAGATGCTTCATCCAAGTCCTATATCGAGAACTTACTTGCTAACCATATTGTAGTTGATTGCAACATTCCTACATCATTCCCAATGATTAGAATGTCATCAACATAAAACACCAGGAAATTCACAACACTCCCACTGACCTTCTTATACACCCAGGGTTCCTCAGGATTCTTGGTAAACCAAACTCTTTGATTGTACTGTCGAATATGAGGTTCCAACTCCTAGATGCCTGCTTTAGACCATAAATAGATCTCTGAAGTTTGCATACCATATGCTCACTTCCGATAGATGTAAACCCTTCGGGTTGAGACATGTAAATCTCTTCCTTAATATCCCCATTAAGAAAGGCTGTTTAGAATCCATCTGCCATTCTCATAGTCACACTATGCAGCTGTGGCTAGCAATATCCTTATAGACTTGAACATTGCAACTGGTGAAAAGGTTTCCTCAAAGTAAATTCCTTGTCCTTTGAGTATATCATTTTGCCACCAATCGCGCCTTGAAGGTCAATATACTTTCCCATCCGCCCCAAGTTTCCTCTTGTAAATCCATTTACACCCTATGAGAACAATTCCCTCATGTGGATCCACGAGATTCCACACTTGGTTCGAATGCATGGAATTCATCTCAGATTCCATTGCTTCAAGCCACTTTGGATGAATCGGCATCAGATAATGCTTCCCTAAAAGTCCTTGGATCACATCCATGGATAGGCTCATCATGGCCCTCTTCAAGAAGCAGACCATACCTCATAGGTGGTCTTGAGACTCTCTCGGATCTTCTTGGAGCTTGTATCTCATCTCTTAGCTTTTCTAGTGTGGGTTCTATAATTGTGGGTGTCCCTCGAACCTCTTCGAGTTCTATCATCTCGCCTTTTCTATCCAATAGAAATTCCCTTTCCAAAAAGGATGCATTCCTAGAAACAAACACTTTTGTTTCTTCGGGATGATAGAAGTAATATCCAACCGAATTATTTGGATATACCACAAAGAAACATAAAATAGATCGACTATCCAACTTATCTCCCACTACCTGCTCCACATAAGCAGGGCTCCCCATATTCTAAGATAAGAATATTTGGGAGGCTTACCCATCCATATCTTATATGGTGTATGCCTTTAAATGGACATTTAGTGGAATATCTTTCAATTTTAAGTTATAGAGATTGTTTTCAAGTTCTCTAGTACCAATCAAACATTCATTCTTGTAAATGTTGCAAACACCTTTGCTTAATAAACAAGAATATCCATCTTTATCAGCATAGAAATGGAAACAATGTTTTTCACCAAATCCGGTACAAACAAAACATCTCTTAAAATTAACTTAAAACTATTGTTCAATAATAAGTAAACATCTTCAACAGCCTTGGCAGCAACTCTTGCTCCATTGCCCATCCTCAAGAAGGTCACACCTTCCTTAAGCTTCCTACTTCTTCCCATCACCTGTAACTCATTACAGAGATGTGAGCCACAACCGGTATCCAATACCCAAGAAGTAGAGTTAATTGAAATGTTTACTTCAATTTAGAACATACCGTTTCCAGAACTCTTCTGGGCCAGATATTTCTTGCAATTTCGCCTCCAATGTCCAGGCTTCTTGCAGTGATGAGAAACATCACTAGTCTTGTCAGCCTTAACTGGTGTGGCTGCCACAACGGGATTCGGAGATTGCCTCAACAAGGGCACGTTCTTCTTGGGACGTTGGAAAGAACGCTTCTTTCCCTTCCCATGTGGATCAATCTTCGTACCAGATGAAGAACCCACATAAAGATCCAACTTCTCTTTCTTGATGGTTGATTCAAACGTAACAAGCATATTCACCAACTCCTCAAGGGTCGGCTCCATCTTGTTCATGTTGAAGTTCACCACAAAAGGATCAAATGAGCTAGGCAATGATAACAGCAACACGTCGGTGGTCAACTCCGAAGGCAAGATCAGATCCATGCCAACGAGCTTGTCCACGAGCCCAATCAAATTCAGGCCATGCTCATGGACCGAGGTCCCATCTCGCATGCGCAAAGTGATTAGCTACTTGACGGTTGCATGCCTAAGAGGCCGTTTTTGCTCACCAAAGAGCTCCTTGAGATGCGAATGAATGTCAGCAGCACTCTTTGCATCCTCAAAACGCCTCTGCAGCTCATCATTCATAGAAGTCAGCATATAACACCTGTGATAGGATCGGTTATTGATTAAGGAGTGTTTAGAAGGGGGGGTTGAATAAACACTTCTACGAATTTAAATGTTCTTTGAAAAAGGTAGTTCAGTTTTATTACAAACTGAACTAAGTATCCCGTCAGTCAATAACAATCAGTTAAACTGAATAATCAGTTGCGGAAAGTAAACTGATTGAAAGATAGAGTATCTAACTGAAACTGAAAAGCTGAAGTAAAGACAACACAATATGTTTCTGGATGTTCGGAGATTTGAATAACTCATACGTAACCCCTTCTATCTCAAGGATAGGATATTCACTAAAAGACTTTGATCGAGTACAACACTTGTACAGACCCACTTCAGTTAGGACTTATCTACTGCCTAAACTGAAACTCTTAGTATAATACAATGATCTCTGTGAGTAACTGAACTTAGCACTTATTGAATTATCAATATTACAGAGTGCTAGTTTGCTCAACTTGTAGCCTTGATTGCTACGAATAGATCTAATAAGAGTGAGCTGAGATTTTGACAGAGTAATAGCAAGTTTGAGATTGATAGATTGTCGTCTTTCTTCAACTTCTCTTTAGTCATATTTATAGACTTGTCTTTCAACGGTAACTTTGAATTTATGTATCCGTTGATTGCCACTTCATCATTTCTTGGACAGTGTTCTTGATTGCCACTTCATTATTGATTGTAAAACGGTGTTTTAATTTCAATAGCCGAAATACGTTGTTCTATGCGGTGCGGCTTTCCATATTCAATTGTTGTCTGATATGTCTTTCTGTCTGTTGAATGATCTTTCCCGAGGTATCATTAGTTGAGAGACTTTAACATTTTCGGCTGAATGTTTTAAGTGATCAGTTCTTAACTGATCAGTTTGTGTCAGCTGATTTCAGTTGATAAGTCCAGCTGCCAAATTTGCTTTCGCGTATTAGTTGATTTAATCGATTGATTTATGTTTTGTCAAACTCCAGATTTTAGTTTCCAACAATTTCCCCCTTTATGGTGTTTGACAAAATCAAGAGATTTAACTCAGGAATCATAGAATAGCTGGGTTCCTTGTAGATAATATAAAGTCTGAGAAAATGATATCAGTTGATAATAATAGTCTGATTAATTCTTCAACTAATTCTTCAGCACAACTGAATCATAAAATAACTGGACAAATGATATCAGTTGCTTCAGCTTCTTTCCCCTTTTTTGTCAAATACCTCCATTTTGTCGGAGAGCTTTCTAACATTGAGAGATAGAAGTTTTACATCTGATGAGATACTTGTGGCCATAGTAGTGAAGGAAGTCTGCAGTAATTCTATCTTCTTTGAAACGGAGGTTTCCAGTCGCCCAATTCTTTGATTGTTTACATCCTGATTTGTAGAGAAAGAGTTGATTAGTCCCTTCTTCATATCCGTTACAGTTTGGATAAGAGAGTCCATATTGGCTTGAAGTTTATTCAGTTTCTCTAAGTTGGATGCATGTGAATGGTCCAGCTTTAGAGTGTGAGATAGTTTTGTGTTCTGAATTTTGGAGATGGTAGAGATCATTTGCTCCATATTATTCTGTAAGTTCTGAACTTCTTCCAAGATAAGTTCGACATCTGAAGAAGATGAAGGAGGAGACTGATAAGATGTTCCTGGTTCTTTAGAGATGTGCTCAGAAATGACCAAAGTTTGATCAGTTGAGACTGATTCAATAACATTTTGAACTGAAATATCAGTTTGAGTCATTTCTCCTTGAACTGGAATATCATCAGCAGTGATTTCATCTAGATCCTTAGGTGGTGAAGAAGGGTTCTGTTCAGCAGATGATAAAAGAACTGAAGTTGGTGCCTCTAAAGGATGATTGATTAAAGTGTCTGGCTCATTAGTGGGGTGAACCGGATCAGTAGATAGATCAGGTTGTACAGATTCTTTTAAAGCAATAGTGACCTCTTGATTGATTTGATCAGCAGAGTGATCAACTGTAGAAAATTACTGAACGACTGACTGAATGACTTCATCAATGTTTCCCAATTTGAGCTCACCCTCAGAATACATCTGAGGAATATTAGTTGTAGGTGCTGCCTCGGATGAAGATGGAGCAATTGATGAAATACCTTCTGGTTGAGATGAAGAACCAGCAAGATCCGTGACTAGGTTTCCAACTGAATGGTCAGCTGGAGCTTCTTCAGCAATTTTTTGAGACATCTCTGGGATGATCAGCTCTTGACCCATTTCCCAGTCTTTAATTTCTGCTTGCAGTGTTATCAGATATGTTTCCAATTGAGCATAGACTGCTTTGACGTTGAATGCAGTTGGACTGAGGGGATTAAAGTTTTGCCTGAGTTCAGCAACTATTTGCTGCAGCTTTTGTTCCCGAGATAAGTTAAAGAAATATTTCTTCCTCTGCAAAACTTGCTGAATAGAGGAAGCCTTAACTGTTTTTAACACTAGTCGTTCTAGATCAATAAATCTTTTCAACTTGGATTTATTGCGCAGTTCCTTATCAAAAACATTAACTCTGAAATTGACCCATTCCTCAAAAACTTGGTGCTTCTCTGCTGCAAATGTATTGACTTCTTTCCAGATGAGGTCAATGTGAGTCTGAATTGCATTTGAGGGTCTGGGTTCTTCTTGAAGTTTACTCTTGCCTTTAGAGTCACTCAAAATGTGTGGGATAGTTAATCCTGATGTAGTTGCGTCAATATTTTCTCTGAGTATTATTCCGGTGGGTCTGACAAATGGCAAAGAAGAGTAAGGTGAGATACTAATCAGTGGAGCTTTGACCCCTGGAAGTTTTGATGATTTGCTGGATGCAGTGATGTTTGGCAGAAATGAGGATAGTGGTAACTGATCCTCAGTTAAGGATGCAACTGAAACTTCCTTTGTGATAACATTCTGAATTGGCTGTTGAGCTCCTGTATCCATTACCTGATTAGTGGATGTGGGTTTAACATGATCAATTGATTTGGTCTTCAGTGTCCTTGGTTTCTTGACAATTTGAAGAGGTAGAGTCTTCTGACTATCAGAATCACTGAGAGTCAGTTTGCGTTTTGACTCTATCTTCTTTGTTAAGTTCTTGGCAACTTTGACTGATTTGGGAGCAGCCTGCTCCATCCCAATTTCCTTCTTGATCTTGATGAATTTCTCAGGAGAAAGATCTAATTTGGTTTTTGATGGTAGAATGTTTTTAGCATTGAACACCTTGAATCTTGATAATCTGTCAGAATCATCAGCAATTAACCCTTGGTTTTTCAGCAGATAATTGAGCTGGACAGCAAAACCTTTGGATTTCTTAGCAGAAGAGAACATGTTTTTCAAAATAGTGAATAGAAGATGCTTCCAGTTGATTCGTCGTCCAATCATGATTACTGTGATGAGTTGAAACTTTTCTAGAGTCAGAGCAGCAAAAGACCCAGCCTTCGCCAAAAGCCCTTTGGCTACAATGTCTGCCAGCAGTTGCACCTCGTGCTTTAACTCCTTCTTGGGATCGGAAAATTTGATTTTCCGTCCATCTGCAGAGAGTAAAGTTTGCATCTCTTCGATTTCCGATGCTTTGATCTCAGAAATTTGTGCTAGCCCATCAGAAGGCAGTAAAAACAAATCTCCAAAGTAATCTTCAGAGATGATCATTAGTTTGTTATTGATGGTAGCAACAATGTTTTCATCAGAATTGATGAATCCTGTTGAATAGAAGTCGTGAAGCTCTTTGGGATAAATTTCCTGAGCGTAGAGACCCAAAAAGGGTTTTAAGCCTACTGATTCCAGTTGCTGAAATACTTTCTTTACATCAGCGTCTGTAATGGACATAATTGAGTTGAAGTTGATAGCCATGGCGTTCAAAAGATGTGCTGGAATCTGGTTTGCCATTTGAAAGTGTTAGAAACTCTGATATCTTTCAAAATTAAGAGAAATGAGAGTTCTTTAGAAAGATAAAATGCTCGTAAAGGAAAACTGAAATGAAGCGGGGAATAGTACTAGTGTTTGTGACTGTTTGAATTTTCAGACACGTGTCAGTCCAGTAAAAATTTTGAGTAAAAATATGTGTACGTGTACTGTAATCGTGTGTGTAAAATAATGAGCGGTTAAAAATGTATACACGTTATAAACTGAAATTCATCATGAATTAGCAGACAGTCATGTCATTTGATGTGGAATATAATAGTTTTAATTATTTAACTTTCATGAGAAGATTAGTTGAATAATCAACTGAACGATCAGTTAGAAAAAACTGATTCCTTTCAGTTGAGAATTCACTAACAGCTGTCTTCTCAGTTAACTTCTTAAACCTTCATTCCCCCTAAATAGATGCATTAAATAAAAAAATCCTGATTAAGAAAATCCCAAGGCTTGGTAGTGTAATCGTCTTTTAAAGGAGTGTCCTTTCATCTTCTTTGACCTGGCTTATAAATAAGAATAGAGAAGTTAGTCACAAGCATCAGCAGAAAATACTCAAAGATAAATGGCAGGAGCAAGTAGTTCAAACGTTGATCCTTTTTCGCTGGAAGCATAGAAAGCTACTATAGAAGACAAAGTTTTCTATGCTAGTCTTCCCTACTGGGAAGAATTACTGGAGCTTGAGCTCCTGTATAACTCAGGAAAGGTTACTTCGTTCAGGCGGATGGCCCAACTGGGAGAGGTGCGAGAGCACTTAAAGATTTCTGCAGAGGTGGATGCCTTCAAGGAAGGCCATCTTTATGAGCCGATGCTGCGCAAAGAGTTGGAGATTCTTAACAGCATCGCTTCTTCACACAGTTTCAGCAAAACTTCGTCCTCAGCACTAGCTGTTTGGATGAATATGTGGATAGCTAGTGTGAAGGAAACTTATGATAATGTAATCCTTTCAAATATTTATGGATGAATAAAATATTTAGTGCATCGTTTTGTTTTATTTCTTAACACAATTATCTGTTATATGATCTAATGAAATGCTAACAGTCATCAGTTTTGATAAGTAAACAAATGAACTGATGAAAAACTAATTTTCATAAGTTGATAATGAAACAACTAATAAAATTCAAACTGTTATCAGTTGACAAAGATCAACTGATATCTTAAATGTCCTCGGTAAATGTGAGAGACGCTTTAATTGACTTGTGATTCTTCAACTTCTTCAACACCTTTTTCTTATAAATGAGATGATAGTGATAAAAATGTGATTCTACATCAGTTCAAAACTATTTTAACATGTCTGATTCTGATGCATGCAGTAGCACTCACGTTCATGTGACTGATCAGTCAGCCCCTCGCTTAACTGAAATTAAAAGAAAAATGGAAAGATATGTCTTTCAGAAGGTATTGACAACTTGGGAAAATATTTATGAGTTGAAGATGGTGAGTGATAGTGGTGTCATTCCTACTCGTGCTCAGGAGGCAAGAGCACTGAAATACCTTGCTCGTTTTGAGGTTAGGCATGTTAATGATTTGGTTGAAGACAAGTGTCTTTTAGAAGCAATGCTATGGAAGGAGTGGCATGTTGTTGATAAGATCTCAAAGTCAAGGGCATTTGCTGGAGTTCGAATTTATGAGTTAAATGATTGGGTTAGGGCATGGCTAGATACAGTTGGATCTATGATTTCTTCTGTAAATTGGGAACGTTGGTATTCTTAGTGAAATATTATTCTCAATTTGTTGTGTTCTTATTTTCTGCACTTAATTCTGTTAGTGAAGTTATATTACTAATAATATCTTAAGATAAATCAATTAAACCAAGAATATTTCGGAAATAAGAAAACTTAGCCTCTGGTAATGGTTTTGTGAAGATGTCTGCTGCTTGTTGTTCCGTTGAGACGTATTCTAATCTGATGTTCTTCTTCAGTGCATGATCTCTGATGAAATGATGTCTGACATCTATATGCTTAGTCCTGGAGTGAAGAACTGGATTGTATGTAATAGCAATTGTACTCATGTTGTCACAGAATATTGGTGATTCTTTTGCATCAACACCATAATCTTTCAATTGTTGCTGAATCCAGAGTAGTTGGGCACAGCAGCTTCCAGCAGCAAGATATTATGCTTCAGTTGTGGAAGTTGCTATGGATGTTTGCTTTTTACTAAACCAAGAGATCAGTCTGTCTCCAAGAAACTGACATGATCCACTTGTACTTTTCCGATCAAGCTTGCATCCTGCATAATCTGCATCTGAATAGCCAACTAAATTGAAAGATGAGTCTTTAGAGTACCATAATCCAACATTTTCCGTGCCTTTAAGATATTTCAAGATACGTTTGGCAGCAGAAAAATGTGATTGCTTAGGATTAGCTTGAAATCTTGCACATATACATACAGCAAACATAATATCAGGACGACTAGCAGTTAGGTACAATAAAGAACCTATTAAACCTCTGTATAGTGTCGTCTCAACTGATATTCCCCCTTGATCAGTGTCTAATTTAACTGATGAGCTCATTGGAGTGCTTGCTGCTGAACAAGATTCCATGCCAAATTTCTTCAGCAATTCCTTGGTATATTTGGTTTGACTGATAAATGTTCCTGAATCCAGTTGCTTCACTTGTAAACCAAGAAAGAATGTCAGCTCACCCATCATGCTCATCTCGAACTTATCCTGCATCAACTTGGAAAATTTCTTGCATACTTTGGGATTAGTTGACCCAAAAATAATGTCATCAACGTAAATTTGAACAAGTAAGATATGATCATTTTTCGAAAATTTAAACAAAGTCTTGTCAACTGATCCAACAGAAAAATCATGATCAGTTAGGAATTTTGAAAGGGTTTCATACCAAGCTCTTGGAGCTTGTTTGAGACCATATAACGCTTTGTTCAAATAATAGACATGATCAGGGAAGTTATGATTGACAAAAGCTGGAGGTTGTTCAACGTAGACTTCTTCCTGTAATTGGCCATTTAGGAATGCACTTTTCACATCCATTTGATAGACTTTAAAGTTCTTGAAGGATGCATAGGCAAGAAATATTCTGATTGCCTCCAGTCTTGCAACTGGTGCATATGTTTCATCATAATCAATTCCTTCTTCTTGTCTATATCCTTGTGCTACTAGCCTTGCTTTGTTGCGCACAACTGAACCATCTTCGTTCAGTTTGTTTTTGTACACCCATTTTGTACCTATAACAGTTTTAGAAACTGGTCTTGGAACTAAGTTGCAGACATTGTTATGAACAAACTGATTTAGCTCTTCTTGCATTGCATTAATCCAATTAGGATCAGCAAGAGCTTCGTCAGTTTTTGTTGGTTCTAATTGAGATACAAAAGCTGAATGAATAAATAGATTGAGCATCTGATTTCTTGCTCTTACTGGATCAGATGGGTTACCTATTACCAGTTCTGGAGGGTGTGATTTCTTCCATCTAAGTTCAGCATTTGTTGCTTCACCGTCAGCAAATTCTTCGTTAGGTAACTGAATGTTCAACTAATGTTTGGACCAGTGTATTTGACCAGTTGAGATAATAAATTTGAATCTCCTGTCATATGTCGTGAACATCCACTGTCCAAATACCATATTGATCCAATGATTGTACCTACTATCTGCAATTAAACACAAAATAAGATTTTGGTATCCTTTTCTATTTGGGTCCAAAGTTGATTAGTACTTTAGGAATCCAGACTTGAATCAGTCTAACTGACCGTCCTGTTGCTGTATTCCATATGGTCCTTCGTTGTCTGTGTGTGCTTGGTGTATGGTGTGTGGATGATACAACATGTGTTTTGTCCTTTTTAAACTGATTGTTCAACCGATATCTTTTCTGAACTGGCTTATTGTTGTAGTAGTTTGAGTAACCATTTGAATATTTTCTGCTGAGAGTTTTTAGTTGCTGACTCCGTGAGTCAGTCTTACCCTTTGGATTATACCCAATGCCACATCTCTTTCCTTTATTCATATTCTGAGATGGCTGTTCAATCAGTTTACTCGGCTCTGCTTGTTCTTGTACCATAACTGATTTTACAAAGTGAATATATTTCCCTTTGTTCATATTCAGTTTTGGTTGAGTATCTTGGGAAGACGAATCATCTTTACTACAGAATCCTAAACCAGTTTTATCATCAACTGATTTCTGAGAATTCTTTATATTAGTTAAAGCTTTAGATGATTTGTTCCAAGTCTGAATAAGCTCATTGAGCATTGAATTTTCAAGCAACAATTTTTGAATCATTAGTTGATCCCTGTTTCTTTCATTACTGAGTTCAGCAATCTCCCTTCTCAGACTCAACATATCAACTGATTCATCAGTTTTTGTTTTATCGTCTTTGGGATCATCTTGCTTTGCTCTGGCTTTTTCAAACGATAAAGCGAGCTTTTAACTTTCTGGTTCTGACTCTTCTCTGTCAGTTTCTGCCCATTTGGCTTTGCTATCTTCAGCTAGGAGTACTTCATGTTTCTTTCTGTAAGGATTCTTGTCGTCCTTAGATCTCCTCTTATGCTCATACACTTTCTTCTTTCTTTCTGTGGGGACCCGGGCTCTAACTCAATTCTTTTGGGATTTAATTGGATCTTTGTTCGAAAATGAGGGTCAAAATTTTGCTTTTAACATTAAATCAAATGTATAGATAAAGCATAACATGTCGTTATAAAAAATTAAACAACATCAGGTACATACATATCTGTCTGATACAAACATACAAAATTATTAAAAAGTTTCGTACAAGTCTAGTTCAATAACAAGTAGTCTTCTTCTACACCCGGCATCACCACACTATCAACTCTCTCATCCTCGTCGTGACCCTGATCCTGCCCCACCTGTTGCCATGCACACATACAGACACGACAACAGCCGGATAACTCCGGTGAGAACATATCCCAGTATAAAACATGGATGCATGCAATGTAATAATCATATACAAATGCATAGCATATAACAAGTAACATGAATATAAATCTAAACATGTAGAAGAATACAAATCTGTATTCAACATTTCAATCTTGACTCGACTCGTTTCTAATCTAGGGATCCCGGTGTGAATAAGACGGTCTGTCACCTACCAAACCACTCGGGGCAACGGTACGTCTTATTCCTAGACTTCGGTCAACTCTGTATCGAGGGTCTACACATATAGCAAATCTGCTCCTATGCGACGATACACCGAAACGTCTAGTTTTGGCAAATCTGCCAATATCTCCTATCTCAGGACTCGAATATAAATCAATAAACGAAACATTACATAATCAATGTAATAACAATCTAGTATGTGATTTAGGGAAACTCGTATCAAATCTGAATCGAGTTGTGCAATCCCAAGACCACATGAATTATACCTTTCTTGCCGAATCGTCGGTGTCGTAGTCGAAGTCTCGAGTTCACAATAGCCAATACAAATCTGAAATGGCATAGTCAAGGTGCACTCTATCAATATACATCTCAAACAACTCAATAAACATAGCTGAAATCGGTTTCAATACAATTTGACGGCGTAACGGCGTAATTCTCGGTACCGGTTAACTCAATCTCAACAAAACAATATATACAATAGCCACAACTCATAATCTTCATAATATACTCATCAAAACACAATATAACATGCTCAATTCTTCCAATCAATATCGATATACATGCTGGAAATTCGCAAGGCTCATATACGGTGTCCGAAAATCGATCTGATAACAAATATACGATGCTCTATATATCACGAACACCTATTCACAACAAAATCATACTTTCCCCAACATCTAAAATCAAAATCATGCTGAAAATGAGATGTACTTACATCCTTAGATAGCTCTTGGTGTAAAGAACAATAATCTCAACTCGGTTTCGAATTCGGATGGCTAAATCTTGCAACAATCTAAATTCTATTATGAAGAAGCTTGAAGGAAAGAAAGCTTGCTCTCGGTTCTTGCATGCTGAAAGTGGAGAAGAATGAGGTGTCAATGCAAGGTATTTATATAGCATGCCATGTGTCAACACGAAATTCAAAAGTGGCAATCTCGCATGCAGACCGCGGGTGCGGCGTGAACAACAGCGCGGCTGCGCTCGTGCCTCGGCAGCCTCATTAATTTTTCACGAGCCATGACCGCGGGTGCGGTCATGTTAACACAGCGGGTGCGGTGTGGCCTCGCCCAAATCTCATTTTTCTGACATTACACCGCGGGTGCGGTGATGTTAGTACCGCAGGTGCGGTCTTGTCTCTGCCATACTTGGTCAAACTCACATTTTTCATGTCATGCATACTCCTCTTCAACTCTCACATCGATGACACGAATAATTCTCGAGCCTTACATTTCTCCCCCTCTTAGACAAGAGTTCGTCCTCGAACTCATAAGCAAATAATCATGCAAGTATATACAAATCTGTAAAGTCAAAACGGGAAGAAAGACTCACATCAAAGGAATAGCTCGGGATGCCTCTGTCTCATCTCAGACTCTGTCTCCCAAGTTGCTTCCTCGATGCCATGACGACTCCACTGAACCTTCACAAGCGGAATGGTCTTGGTTCTAAGTTGCTTTTCTTTCCAATCCAGAATCTGTATCGGTCTTTCAACATAGCTCAGAGTCTGATCTAGCTCGGCTTCGTCGGGTTGAATGACATGAGAATCATCTGGCATATATCTGCGCAACATCGACACGTGAAAAACATTGTGAATGCCGGATAATGAAGGAGGAAGAGCAAGTCTGTAAGCTCGATCGCCAATCTTCTCAAGGATCTCATACGGACCGACGTATCTAGGAGACAACTTCCCATGCTTGCCAAATCTGACAACGCCTCTGAAAGGTGAAATCTTCAGAAATACTCTGTCTCCCTGTTCGAATACTAACGGTCTGCGTCTGATATTGGCGTATTTTGCTTGCCTATCCTGTGCTGTCTTCATTCTCTTCTGAATGATCTTCACTTTCTCGGTCATCTCACGAATCATATCAGGCCCCAACTCTGGTACCTCAGAGATATCATCCCAGTACAACGGAGATCTGCACTTCTTTCCGTATAAAGCTTCGAACGGTGACATCTCTATGCTCGTCTGATAGCTGTTGTTGTATGAAAACTCACACAACGGCAATGAATCCTGCCAACTAGTACCAAAGTCTAGTACTACAGCTCTCAGCATGTCCTCTAAAGTCTGGATAGTCCGCTCTGACTGTCCGTCTGTCTGGGGATGATAAGCAGTGCTCAGGTGTAAAGTCGTACCCAAAGCCTGCTGCAAGCTGTGCCAGAAGTGAGAAGTAAAGCGTGGATCACGGTCTGATACGATCGACTTCGGCACACCATGCAATCTGACGACCTCTCTGACATACAACTCTGCCATCTGATCGTGTCGATAGGTCATTCTGTACGGAATAAAGCAAGCTGATTTGGTCAGTCTGTCAATGATGACCCAAATCGAATCACAGCCCCGGGATGATCGAGGTAACTTCGTCACAAAGTCCATGGAAATGTGGTCCCATTTCCATTCAGGAACAGACAAGCTCTGAAGTAAACCTCCGGGCTTCTTCCTTTCTGCTTTCACCTCTTGGCAATTCAAACATCTAGACACAAATTCTGCAATATATGTCTTCATCTGTTTCCACCAGAATTGCGTCTTCAAGTCATTGTACATCTTCCTGCCCCCAGGATGAATGCTGAACCGACTACAGTGTGCCTCTAACATAATCTGTCGTCTCAAATCTGAAACATCTGGCACCACTAGACGGTTATTCACATACAGAACAGAATCTCTAACCTGATACTCGGAGATATGACCAGCTCTGACCATATCAACCGATCTCTGGACGCTCGGATCAGTCCTCTGTGCTTCTTTGATCCTCATAATCAGATCTGGCTCAATCTGAATCGCAGCAAGTCGCAACGGTCTACTTTCTGTATCAAATGTCAATCCAGACAAGCAACAATCCTCTACTAAACTTGATACACCTACAGTCGACAAGGAAAGAGCACATACCTTTCGACTCAAGGCGTCTGCCGCTGCATTTGACTTCCCTGGATGGTACTTGATCTCACAATCAAAATCTTTTAGCAGATCAAGCCATCGCCGCTGCCTCATGTTCAACTCTGACTGAGAAAAGAGATACTTCAAGCTCTTATGATCGGAATAAATCTCAAACTTCTCGCCATACAGATAATGACGCCAGATATTAAGTGCAAATACAATCGCCGCCAATTCAAGATCATGAATCGGATAGCGGGTCTCGTGTGGCTTCAGCTGTCTTGAGGCGTACGCTATCACATGTCCATGCTGCATAAGAACACATCCTAGCCCTCTGTGAGATGCGTCACAATATACAACAAACTCACCTGTACCTGAAGGAATCGTCAAAACAGGCGCACTAGTCAGCCTCTTCTTCAGCTCAACAAAACTGCTCTCACACTCTTCTGACCACACAAATGGCATGTTCTTCTGTGTCAACTGGGTAATCGGCTTCGCTATACTGGAGAAGTCTCGAATAAAACGTAGATAATACCCGGCTAGACCCATGAAACTGCGTATCTCTGGCACAGAAGTCGGTCTCGGCCAACTGATCACAGCCTCAACTTTACTCGGATCTACTGCAATACCCTCTCCAGATATAATATGCCCTAAGAAGACAACCTGTCGCAGCCAGAATTCGCACTTGGACAGTTTAGCATACAACTGCTCCTGTCGCAAAGTCTTTAGCACGATTCTCAGATGATCTGCATGCTCAGTCAAACTCTTCGAATATACCAAAATGTCGTCAATAAACACAATCACAAAATCATCTAAATATCTCTGAAAAATGCGGTTCATCAAACTCATAAACACCGCAGGTGCATTCGTCAAACCGAAAGGCATAACAACAAACTCGTAATGTCCATACCTGGTTCGGAATGCAGTCTTCGGTATATCAACATCTCTAACTCGGAGCTGATGATACCCTGATCTCAAATCGATCTTCGAATATACAGAAGATCCCTGTAGCTGATCAAACAAATCGTCGATGCGCGGCAAAGGATACTTGTTCTTCACTGTTGCCTTATTCAACTGCCTGTAATCAATACACAGTCGCATCGAACCATCTTTCTTTCGAACGAAAAGCACCGGAGCACCCCAAGGAGATACACTGGGTCTGATATATCCCTTGGACAGAAGATCCTCCAACTGTGCTTTCAACTCTTTCAACTCTATCGGTGCCATCCTATATGGAGCTCTCGAAATAGGAACAGAACCGGGCATAAGATCTATGCTGAAATCAACCTCTCGAACCGGAGGCAACCCTGGAATCTCATCAGGAAAAACATCTGCAAACTCGCAAACCACTGGCAGATCTGCCAATGCTGGGCTCGACTTCAGTAGATCTACTGAATATACGAGAAAGCCCTCTGCTCCTCTCTGAAGCAATCTACTCATAGTCAGAGCAGATACTAAGGGAATCCGAGATCTGGAACCCTTGCCGTAGAATTTCCACTCGTCTGTCATTTCGGGTCTGAATCTGACAATCTTGTGGAAACAATCTACAGTAGCCCTGTACTTGGTTAACATATCTATGCCAACTATACAATCAAAATCAGCCAAACCAAGTACTACACAATCAAGATCGATCTCATGCCCCTCAAACTGAAGCATACAGTGTCTAACAGTAGTCACAGATATCAAACCACTTCCCAACGGAGAAGCTATAGACACTACTGTAGACATCGACTCAACAGGCAATGCATGTCTCAATGCAAAATGTTCAGATATAAATGTATGAGATGCTCCTGTGTCAATCAACACATATGCAGGATAACCGCAAAGAAAACAGCTACCTGCAATGACGTCAACTGGCGCCTCCTGCGCCTGCTCCTCTGTCAGGGCAAAAACACGTGCCTGCTGTCTGGGAGGCTGACTCACGGTCTGACTACCTCCTGGTCTCTGCTGGGTCTGTGTAGAGGGTGGCTGAAAGGAGTGTACAGAGGATGCCTGTCTCTCTATCTGTGGCACTGCAGCAGACGATCCTGCACTCTGGAATCGCTGAGAACTCCTCTGTGGGCACACTCTGGCGAAATGCCCCTGCTGTCTGCAGATGTTGCAGCGTCCCAGAACTCCTTGACACTGCTCCGTGGCATGTCGCCCTCCGCACGAACCACAGTATACACCACTGGAATCTGAACCCTGACCTCTCTGTCGAGATCCACTCGAACTCGATGAACTGCTCCCAGATTTCTTAAACTGTTTGCCCTTAGCCTTCAGAAAATCCTTCTTGCCACTACCACTAGCTCCACTGTCAAAACGAGGAGGAGGTGGTGGAAACTGTATGGTCGTAGGCTGTGGCGGTCTCTGCCCCTGAACATCGTAGAAAGATCCTCGCTATCAGATTGATATGGATAGATTTGACTTTGAAACTTCGTCTTTGTCAGACCGGAACGACAAATGTATAATTCATGTGATATACGGGAAGACATAACTCAAAAAAGATCCTATTTGAGTTTCCCAACAAAATCACATACTAGATTATTGTTATATTCTGATATGAATATGCTTTGTTTATATGCTGATATGTTACTGCTTTGTTTATAGATTTATATGCATTGCATTTAAGATAGGGAGTCATGACAAATCAGTCAAACTTCTAGATGTTCGGTGATATCACAGCTTAGGGGAAGATCATTCTCCTATTGTAGATGTGGATACAGATTAGGCCGAAGTCTAGGAATAAGACGTACAGTCACCCCGATTGGGAGGTTAGGTGATAGATCAGTGACGTCTTATTCACACCGGGATCCCTAGAGTTATAGTTGAGTCGAGTCTAGACATGATTTGACTAGAACTGCATGCATTTATGGATGTGGTTTCATAGACTATGAAACCCATTTTTATTGCTTTCAGTCATGATAGCATGTTTTTATGATTTGATTTGAGTAGCATGTTTAAATGATTTGAGTTGCATGCTTATTTTGAGTTGATTTCACAGATTATGAAATCTATTGTTTTTAATTTTATCATGATAGAATATTTCATGATTTACTTTATGTATATGCATGTTTACCATGTTTTATACTGGGATTTATTCTCACCGGAGTATCCGGCTGTTGTCTTGTTTTTGTAATAGCCGAGCCCGGTGTACAGTACGGTTTAATTTTTATGTGTTTATTGGGTTTTATGATTTAGATGATTTGAGTTTTGTTATGGGTTATAGTTTAGTTGATATTATTGTTTGTGGCTAGGTTGTTGTATTAGATGTTGTTGGTTGCGTCGTTTCAGCGTTGCGGATTAATTTTAGTTGCTTTGGATTGCTTCTTGGCCGAAGCTGTACCGCACCCGCACTCATTGTAGGGACTGCACCCGCGGTCTCATTTATTGGATTTTGGGAGTTTGGCCGTGGCATCACCGCACCCGCGGCAGTGCAAGGACCGCACCCGCGGTGAGACGGCACCCGCGGTATTTGCAGCACCGCACCCGCGGTCATCGTGCATGGATTTTAATTTGGTTGGCCGAAGGCATAGCGCACCCGCGGTGCTTGTGGCAGCGCACCCGCGGTCTTGTATTATTGAGGTATGGGCGAAGCTTTAAGTTGCTTTTTGGTTGAGTTGACTTCACTTTTCACCTTTCCTTTCCTCCATTTTCGAGATTTCTCTCTAGAAACAAGGGTTTCCTTCATTTCATTTCATTTCCTAGCTTTGATTCTTGGATTTGTTTGGTTTTCCGAGTTGAGATCGAGCTTCTACGTGGTGAGAGGAAGCTAAGGTAAGTTTTTGGTTGAGTTCTATCATGGTGTTGGAATTGACATGCTATAGGTTGATGTTTTTGATGGTTCAATGGTTTATTTGACTTGTATTTTTGGATATAGAGTTGATATTGGTGTTATTTATGGATTATTGTTGTAGGTGGTGTACCAAGAGTATAGTTTGGAGGTGTTCTATTGGTTTGTAAGTGGAAATTCATCCCTTTTGCTCACATGATGTTATATGTATTGTGTTTTAAAGGTTTTAATATGATATTCCCTTCAATTGATTCATTGTTATGTATCGATTCCATTTCTATGTTTATTGGAGACAATTGATGTCTCAACTATTGTTCAAAGGGAATACAAGAGTAAAGATAGAGTTTCAAAGTGATTGTTAAAGCCAAGAGAGAGTTTAAATGTTTTATTGGATTGATAGATACATAGTGAGAGATTGCATGCAATTAGTTGATCAACGCCCATAGGCTTATATCCCTCAGAGTTATCGGTTTATAATCGATTTGGGATACGAGCACCACAGTCAGAGATACTATTGATATCAATCCAACCAGAGAAAAGAGAAATACCATCTTATTGCTATCTTATTGCTACAGTTATTGCTACAGTATTCATGTTTCAGAGTTGATGGTATTTATGATTTCAAAGTCATGTTTTACAGAGTATACTATGTATTATTGCTATGTAGAGTTCCACTTGCTTAGTTTTTATACTCATTTCAGTTATTTTCATGTGATGCATATAAGAGCGACGGACCAGGACATTGATTGTGGTCGGGAGTCATATGCATACGAAGATTGGAAGGATGATTATTTTGTTATCATTTTGGGACATGATCATAGAAATGATTATTTTGTATTTTGTATATCATTTGAATGATCATGTATTTATTTTGTAAACATTTTTATGAAATGTATTTTGAAACTCCTTCCATTTGAAAGAAAATTTTAAATTCCGCTGTATTTTTATCGTTACGGGTCAGGGTATCACATTTAGTGGTATCAGAGCACCGGTTCTTCGGACCAATGCATATGACTTCGTCTACTTTCAACTGTCCGGGTATGTTTTCTTTCCATCTAATTATTCATTGTTATCTATTGATTGGTGTCTTGTGAGCAATTGTAGAGTATGCCACCTAAGAGGAAAGCCGTAGAGGGTGAGGATAGTTCTTCCTCTAGAGTTGTCGATGAGTTCGGCAAGTTGCTTAAGGAGCAGGCTAAAGTTCATAGTGAGCAGATTCAGCAGCTGCTTCGATTGCATGGAACAGGACAGGGTAGAGGCCAAGGTAGAGTTCCAGTAGCTCAGGCAGTTGGCACTGATGTCGTCTTTTCTGCTTTCAAGAGGATGGATCCATCGGAATTCGCAGGTAGCACTGATCCGTTAGTGGCTGTTGAGTGGTTCAAGGCGCTTGAAGCTATCTTCGATCATCTCCAGTACGAGGACAAAGACAGGATCAGTTGTGCAGTTTTCATGTTGGTTAAGGCTGCCCGCATTTGGTGGAATGCGACGAAGGTTGGTGTGACTGTTTCGACACTGAAGTGGTCAGAGTTTACAGATTTGTTCTATGACAAGTATTTTCCAGACGCACTTAGAGCGAGGAAGGTTACGGAGTTCTTGGAGCTTCGTCAGGGGAGCATGAACGTGGATGAGTATATTCTGAAGTTCGAGGAGGGTTGCCTATTTGCCCCGTATGTTGCTTCCAATGATAAGGATAAAGGTGCTCATTTCATTCGAGGCCTTAGAGCGGAGATTCGACGGGATATCAACATGTCCAAGGCTGTGACTTTCAAGGAGATTGTGTCCAAGGCACTGTTGGCCGAGCAAGATGAGAAGGACATCACTAGAGAGAGGCAAGAGAGACACCAAGTTGTTGCTCAGAGAGGCCAGGGCTCGAATCAGAGGGGCAAGGATCGTTTCAAGGGCAAGGGCAAGATGGAGTCGAGTCTTAGACCGCCGCCAGTTCCAGTTGATCCCGAGTAGCCTTTGTGTCCAAAGTGTGGCAAGCATCATCGAGGAGAGTGCAGATTTGGCACTCATTCTTGCTATCGTTGTGGCACGGCAGGCCACGTTGCCAGAGATTGTCCTCGAGGAGCTAGCCAAGGAAAGGTGCAGGGTCGTATATTTACGATGTCTAAGGAAGGTATTAATCATGATTCTTCATTGATCTCTAGTACTATTTTGATTTCAGGCAGAGTAGCTACGACATTGTTAGATACTGGTGCTACTCATTCTTTTATGTCTGAATTGTTTTTGAGATCTTTGGATATAGTTCCTTCTGTTCTTCCCCTCCAGCTTAGTGTTGTTTTTCCTTCGGGGGACGTGTTGTGCCCGACATCGATTGTGTTTGCGTGCCCTGTTCGTATTGAGGAGCGAGTTGTCTTCGCTGATTTGATTGTTATTCCTATGGTTGCCTTTGATGTTATTCTTGGCATGGATTGGCTTTCGACTTACTGTGCAGTTATCGATTGTGTCGCTAAGACGGTGACTTTTGCAGATGATGGCCAGGGAGGAGTTCTCGCCAGCACAGGTACTTCGCTGGTCCTTCCTTTTATTTCTTGTCTTGAGGCTGAGAAGTTGATGTGTAGAGGCTGTGATGTGTTTCTGGCTTCTATTGTGGATGTGGATAGACTGATTAAGTTGAATATAGATGATATTGATGTTGTGAGGGGGTTTGCTGATGTGTTTGAGGATGATGTTCCGGGTTTGTCGCCGGATAGAGATGTTGAGTTTTCGATCGATTTAGCTCCTAGTACGGTTCCTTTTTCTAAGGCTCCGTACAGGATGGCCCCTATCGAGATGAATGAGTTGAAGTCGCAGTTGCAGGATCTTCTTGACAAGGGTTTTATTCGTCCGAGTTCTTCGCCTTGGGGAGCTCCGGTTCTGTTTGTCAAGAAGAAGGATGGTTCTTTGCGACTGTGTATCGACTACAGGGAGCTTAACAAAGTGACTGTCAAGAATAAGTATCCGTTGCCACGGATAGATGATTTTTTTGATCAGCTTCATGGTGCTACTGTATTCTCGAAGGTTGATCTTCGGTCGGGCTACTATCAGTTGAAGGTTAGGGAGTCTGATATCCCTAAGACAGCGTTCCGGACCAAGTACGGTCATTATGAGTTTATGGTTATGTCTTTTGGTTTGACCAATGCCCCTTCAGTCTTCATGGATTTGATGAACCGTGTATTCAAGCCTTATCTGGATAGCTTCGTCATTGTTTTCATCGATGACATCTTGATCTATTCCAAGACCAGAGAGCTTCATGCAGAGCATCTCAGAGTTGTTCTTCAGTTATTGCGAGAGAAGAGGCTGTTCGCCAAGTTGAAGAAGTGTGAGTTTTGGCTGGATTAAATTTCTTTCCTAGGCCATGTCGTTTCGAAGGATGGCATTTCAGTTGATCCATTGAAGATAGAGGCGATTCAGAATTGGCCTATTCCTACTACTGTATCAGAGGTACGCAGTTTCCTTGGTTTGGCGAGTTACTATCGTCGTTTCATTTCAGATTTCTCCAAGATTGCCCTACCATTGTCCAATCTGACGAGGAAGACTGTGAAGTTCGAGTGGTCCATCGATTGCCAAAGCGCATTTCAGGAGTTGAAGGATAGATTGACGTCAGCTCCTGTTCTTTCTTTGCCTAGTGGTTCAGAGGATTTTGTGGTCTATACCGATGCGTCGAAGAGAGGCCTTGGTGCAGTGCTGATGCAGCGAGGTAAGGTTATTGCCTATGCTTCTCGCCAGTTGAAAGACTATGAGAAGAATTATCCGACGCATGATTTGGAGCTAGCAGCTGTGGTTTTCTCCTTGAAGATTTGGAGACATTACTTGTATGGCGAAAAGTGTGAGATTTTCACGGACCACAAGAGTTTGAAGTATCTGTTTTCTCAGAAAGAGCTCAACATGCGACAGAGGAGGTGGTTAGAGCTTGTCAAAGATTATGATGTGACGATCAGTTATCACCCAGGGAAAGCGAATGTTGTGGCTGATGCTTTGAGCCGTAAGTCGAGTTCTTCTTTGAGTTCTTTGATTCAGAGGCCGTTGTTGATGGACTTGCAGCGAGAGGATATTTCTTTGGTAGTTCCGGGAACCATTGCTCGCCTTTCAGCGCTGGTCATTCGGGCTACATTGACGGACAAGATCCGTAGAGAGAAGTCGACTGATGTTCAGTTGACAGAGTTGAGAGCTAGAGCAGAGGTTAGAGGGAACTCAGAGTTTGGTTTGAATGGTGATGGTTTGGTGACCTTCAGAGGCCGTATTTGTGTTCCTATTGGCGATGATATTTGGCGGGATGTTTTGGCAGAGGCTCATACCGCGCCATATTGGATTCATCCAGGCAGTACGAAGATGTATCAGGATCTTCGTCGACTCTACTGGTGGCCAGGTATGAAGAAAGATATTGCTATGTTTATTTCTCAGTGCCTTACTTGTCAGCAGGTAAAGATTGAGCACCAGAGACCTGCTGGGACATTGTTGTCATTGCCGATTCCTCAGTGGAAGTGGGAGCATATTACGATGGATTTCGTGACTGGTCTTCCCAGGACGCAGAAAGGTTTTAACTCCATTTGGGTTATCGTTGATCGATTGACCAAGTCAGCGCACTTTCTTCCTGTCAAGACGACGTACTCTATGAGTCAGTATGCCGAGGAGTATGTAGCAGAAATTGTTAGACTTCACGGTGTCCCTGTGTCGATTGTGTCTGATCGTGACCCTAGATTTACCTCAGAGTTTTGGAAGAGTTTGCACAGAGCTATGGGTTCGTGGTTAGCGTTTAGTACAGCATATCACCCTCAGAGGGACGGTCAATCAGAGAGAGTCATTCAGATTCTTGAGGATATGCTCAGAGCTTGTACCATTGATTATTCTGGTAGCTGGGATTCCAAATTGCCTCTTGTGGAGTTCACGTTCAACAATAGCTACCAAGCGACGATTGGGATGGCACCGTATGAGGCACTTTATGGTAGGAAGTGTAGATCGCCCTTGTATTGGGATGAAATTGGCGAGAGGAAGATGTTAGGACCAGAGTTGGTCCAGCAGACTGCTGATGTTGTTGCTGTGATCCGAGAGAGGATGAAGACAGCGCAGTCGAGACAGAAGAGCTATGCAGATGTTCGGCGTAGGCCGTTGCAGTTCGAGGTTGGCGATCACGTGTTTCTGAAGATAGCACCTCTCAAGGGTGTGATGAGATTTGGCAAGAAGTGCAAGTTGAGTCCGAGGTTTATTGGTCCATTTGAGATATTGGACAGAGCTGGTGATCGAGCCTACAGATTAGCCTTACCGCTGGATCTTGACAGAGTTCATAATGTGTTTCATGTATCGATGCTCAGGAAGTATATTGCGAATCCTTCCCATGTTCTTCACCACAAGCCATTGGACTTGACGCCGGATTTGACGTACCAAGAGATCCCGGTCCAGATTTTGGATCGCAGAGTTAGAGTTTTGAGGAACAAAGAGATCGGCATCGTTAAAGTCCTTTGGAGGAACCATTTGATCGAGGAGGCTACGTGGGAACCATAGGATGAGATGAGAGAGAAGTATCCTGAGTTGTTCGTGTAGTGACATCAATTTCGCGGACGAAATTCCTCTAAGGAGGGGAGATTGTAATAGCCGAGCCCGGTGTACGGCACAGTTTAAGTTTTATGTGTTTATTGGGTTTTATGATTTAGATGATTTGAGTTGTGTTATGGGTTATAGTTTAGTTGATATTATTGTTTGTGGCTTGGTTGTTGTATTAGATGTTGTTGGTTGCGTCGTTTCAGCGTTGCAGATTAATTTTAGTTGCTTTGGATTGCTTCTTGGCCGAAGCTGTACCGCACCCGCACTCATTGTAGGGACTGCACCCGCGGTCTCATGTATTGGATTTTTGGAGTTTGGCCGTGGCATCACCGCACCCGCGGCAGTGCAAGGACCGCACCCGCGGTGAGACCGCACCCGCGGTGAGACCGCACCCGCGGTATTTGCAGCACCGCACCCGCGGTCATCGTGCATGGATTTTAATTTGGTTGGCCGAAGGCATAGCGCACCCACGGTGCTTGTGGCAGCGCACCCGCGGTCTTGTATTATTGAGGTATGGGCGAAGCTTTAAGTTGCTTTTTGGTTGAGTTGACTTCACTTTTCACTTTTCCTTTCCTCCATTTTCGAGATTTCTCTCTAGAAACAAGGGTTTCCTTCATTTCATTTCATTTCCTAGCTTTGATTCTTCGATTTGTTTGGTTTTCCGAGTTGAGATCGAGCTTCTACGTGGTGAGAGGAAGCTAAGGTAAGTTTTTGGTTGAGTTCTATCATGGTGTTGGAATTGACATGCTATAGGTTGATGTTTTTGATGGTTCAATGGGTTATTTGACTTGTATTTTTGGATATAGAGTTGATATTGGTGTTATTTATGGATTATTGTTGTAGGTGATGTACCAAGAGTATAGTTTGGAGGTGTTCTATTGGTTTGTAAGTGGAAATTCATCCTTTTTGCTCACATGATGTTATATGTATTGTGTTTTAAAGGTTTTAATATGATATTCCCTTCAATTGATTCATTGTTATGTATCGATTCCATTGCTATGTTTATTGGAGACAATTGATGTCTCAACTATTGTTCAAAGGGAATACAAGAGTAAAGATAGAGTTTCAAAGTGATTGTTAAAGCCAAGAGATAGTTTAAATGTTTTATTGGATTGATAGATACATAGTCAGAGATTGCATGCAATTAGTTGATCAACGCCCATAGGCTTATATCCCTCAGAGTTATCGGTTTATAATCGATTTGGGATACGAGCACCACAGTCAGAGATACTATTGATATCAATCCAACCAGAGAAAAGAGAAATACCATCTTATTGCTACAGTTATTGCTACAATATTCATGTTTCAGAGTTGATGGTATTTATGATTTCAAAGTCATGTTTTACAGAGTATACTATGTATCATTGCTATGTAGAGTTCCACTTGCTAAGTTTTTATACTCATTTCAGTTATTTTCATGTGATGCAGATAAGAGCGACGGACCAGGACATTGATTGTGGTCGGGAGTCATATGCATACGAAGATTGGAAGGATGATTATTTTGTTATCATTTTGGAACATGATCATAGAAATGATTATTTTGTATTTTGTATATCATTTGAATGATCATGTATTTATTTTGTAAACATTTTTATGAAATGTATTTTGAAACTCCTTCCATTTGAAAGAAAATTTTAAATTCCGCTGTATTTTTATCGTTACGGGTCAGGGTGTCACAGTTTTGTATGTGTGCATGACAACAGGTGGGACAAGATCGGGGTCAAGAAAATGATGAGAGAAGACGAGTTTAGCGTGGTGATTCCGGACTTGGATATAGATAGGTTTTATTACTGGAACTTTAGTAGTTGAACCTTGGATTAATTGAAAGATTGTTGTACATTATTGTACTTTTATACAGATATGTATATTATTTAGATGCCATTACCTTCCGCACTTGTATTTTAAAAAGAAAAATTTTTAGACCCTGTTTAATCTTAATTAATAATTAAATCCCAAAAATGATTAAGAAGATGATCAGCGTCCGGGTCCCCACAATAACAATAATAAACCATAAGGATTAACATGATAAAAGGTTGGGCTATTACAATCTCCCCTCCTTATAAAAATTTCGTCCCCGAAATTTGCTTACCGTTGAATAAATTGGGATAACGATGTTTCATTTCTTCCTCCGGTTCCCAAGTCGCCTCTTCAATCATATGATTCCGCCATAGAACTTTTACAATACCAATCTCTTTATTTCTTAATTCAAAACCTTTCGATCAAGAATTTGAACCGGTACTTCTTCGTAGCTTAGGTTAGGTAAAAGATCTAATAATTCATGTCGAAGAACATGAGATAGATTGGGAAGATATTTGTGTAGCATAGACACATGAAAAACATTGTGCATTCGATCCAAGTCTGGTGGCAATGCAAGACGATAGGTCGGTCTCCAATCTTGTCAAGAATTTCAAACGGCCCAATGTATCGAGGACTTAACTTACCTTTCTTGCCAAACCGCATCACTCCCTTAAAAGGGGCTATTTTAATAAAAACATGATCACCTACCTCGAATGTCAAAGGCCGTCGACGTACATCAGCGTAACTTTTCTGTCTAGACTGGGCAGTCTTCATTCTTTCTTGGATCAATGCCACAACATCTGCTGTTTGTTGAACCAAATCCAGGCCCCACATCTTCTTTTCACCTACTTCTTCCCAGTATAATGGAGATCGGCACCTTCTTCCATATAAAGCTTCATAGGGTGCCATGCCGATTGAAGATTGGTAGCTTTGTTATACGTAAATTCGACAAGAGGCAATTTGGAATCCCAACTTCTTGGAAATCAATTGTACAAGCTCGTAACATATCTTCCAGAATTTAAATTACCCTTTCGGATTGCCCGTCACTCTGGGGATGATATGCTGTGCTAAAGGCCAACTTGGTGCCCAAGGCTCTGTGCAAACTCTTCCAGAACTCAGAAGTAAACATTGGGTCACGATCAGATACAATTGACACAGGGATTCCATGAAGTCGTAAAATCTCAGCAACATAGACTTCAGCATACTGGTTCATTGTAAACGTTTTCTTGACTGGAAGAAAATGAGCCGACTTGGTTAACCTATCAACAATTACCCAGATGGAATTGTAACCTTTTGATGTTCTTGGAAGCCCTGTTACAAAGTCCATGGTGATGTGTTCCCATTTCCATTGAGGTATAGGGAGAGATAGCAAAGTCCCTGCAGGTCTTTGATGCTCAATCTTAACCTGCTGACATGTTAGACATTCAGATATAAATAACATGATATCTTTCTTCATACCTGGCAATCAATAAAGACGTCGAAGATCTTGATACATTTTGGTACTGTCAGGATGAACTGAATATGGCGCTGTATGAGCTTCAATAAGTATATCTTTCCGAATGTCATCACCCCTAGGAACACAAATTCTACCTCGAAAGGTCAATAAACCATAACGATTCAAACCAAAATCAGAAACTCCTGTTAAATCATTTTTATTCTTCAACTCTAATAACTAAATATCCAATTGTTGCTCCTTTAGAATTCGATCAATCAGAGTAGAGCGAAGAACTAGTGCAGATAACTGATCTACTGTACCTGGAGATACCAGAGTTATTTCGTTCCTTTGCAAATCGAGTAATAACGATTTCTGAATCATGGAACCCAATAAATAACTGGATTTATAGCTTAAAGCATCTGCAAAGACATTAGCTTTTCCAGGATGATAGCTAATGGTGCAATCTTAGTCTTTTAGCAGCTCCAACCACCTCCGCTGCCTCATATTCAATTCCTTCTGCGAAAACAAATACCTCAAACTTTTATGGTCTGTAAAAATTTCACATTTCTCACCATATAAATAATGTCGCCAAATCTTTAAGGTGAATACCACAGCCGCCAACTCCAAATCATGCGTGGGATAATTCTTCTCGTATTCTTTTAGCTGACAAGAAGCATAAGCAATCACTTTCCCACGTTGCATCAACACAGCACCTAACCCCTGCTTTGAGGCATCTGTATACATAACAAAATCCTCAGTTCCACAGGGAATTACTAATACAGGGGCAGAAGTTAACTTATCTTTCAAAGTTTGGAATGCTTGTTGGCATTCTATGGTCCATTCAAATTTGATAGCCTTTCGTGTCAAGCTTGTTAATGGCAATGCTATTTTCGAGAAGTCTGTTATGAATCGTCTGTAATACCCTGCCAAACCAAGAAAACTCCGTACCTCTGAAATTGTCTTTGGAATGAACCATTGCTTAATAACTTCAATCTTGGACTGATCGACTGATATTCCTTTTTTGACAAAATATGGCCCAAAAACGCCACTTTATCTAACCAAAACTCACATTTCTTTAACTTCGCATATAATTGCTTCTCTATTAATGTCTGTAATATGATCCTCAAATGCTCCCTATCAAGTTCTCGTGTCTTCGAGTAGATCAGAATGTAATCAATAAAAACAATGACAAAAGTATCCAAATACGGCTTAAAGACACGATTCATGTAATGCCCGGAAAATTAATCCCAGTAATCGGTAATTATTGAATTATAATTTGATATGATTACGAAAGGATTAATCGGGACATGAAACACACATAAGTTTGAAAAGTGTGTGTATTGGTGCAAAGGACTCACGCACATGCGCGAGCTAATGCGCGCACATGCGCGCATTGGACAGTAGGCTTCGCGCATATGCGCGGAGTGACTGCGCGCATATGCGCGAGGAGGACAGTAGCTCAGGAGTTGAATCGAGCATCGCGCGCACATGCGCGGACTTGAGTGGCGCATATGCGCGATACGCCCCGAAGCACCAGCGCACATGCGCGAAGATGCGCGCGCACATGCGCGACGGGTCCAGTAGAGTTCGCGCACATGCGCGGCTGGAAGCGCGCACATGCGCGAGAGTGCCAGAAAGGGTGGCGCACATGCGCGGCAGAAGGCGCGCATATGCGCGATGGTGGCCGAGAGTTGCGAAGAAAGCTTCGCGCACATGCGCGGAGGATTGGCGCGCATATGCGCGAGCTGCCGAGCAAGCCAAGCACGAGACCAGTAGGTCTCGCGCATATGCGCCGATGATGTCGCGCATATGCGCGAGACGTGGTGCACGCGGGTTGTGCCATTTGCCTTCATGCATGTTTGAGATATATATGTATATATATATACATGCACGAATTTTGCAAAGAATCAGAACAAGAGAAATCGAGGAAAGGCTTCAGAGGAAAAGGTGAAAATCCTTACGCCTTTTTAGTTCGATCCGTCCGTCCGATTTTGATTCTGACTTCGGTACCGAGTTCCTAGCAACGTAGGCTACAACTGGACGTAAGTTTTGCTACGTTTTGACATGCTTTGATATTTTGATGTTGTCAGAATTGAATGGAACTCATATATGATGTTCTTGACATGTTAGACATCGCAGAATCGAAGTCAGATTAAGAAATAGACTGATTATGGAATTGTTATGATCTTCGGCATAGTTTTGGAGTCAAGTGATATCAGAATTGAGTTGTTATTGAGTATGAGAGATTAGAATTAATATCTGACTGATATGGTATTACTGGATATATTGAGATTTCGCCGTTATGTTGTTGAAACAGAATTTGATTAAATTCTGATTATATCCAGTATTGGTTGGATGGTGTATTGATATTGTACCCTCGATATTGTTCTTGTCAGATTGAGTATTGACAGGCTTGGGGTTCGAGACTTCGACAGAATCAGGGTATCAGAAAGAAAGGTATAAATTAATGTTGAGTTGGGATTGCACAACTCGAGTGAGGTTTGACTCGAGTCTCCCTAAATCACATACTTTTATTTATTGCATTGATATTTGCAATTGATAAGATTGATATTTGTAGCCTATTGATTATAGCCACTGCATGTAATGACTACTGATTCGCTAGTCATTGAGTGATTTGCATAGATACTGAATGCATCTGTTGATTTCTGAGTCGTTGAGTCATGGGCTGATTCGCCTAGTCGCCGGCTGATTCGTCGGGTTATGGACTGATTCGTCTATATATAAGCTGATTCGCTTAATTACAGGCTGATTCGTCTGGTTTTGGCTGATTCGCCAAATGACTGGCTGATTTGTCTAGCCACCGGCTGATTCGTCGGGTTATTGACTGAGTCGTCAATTCTGCGGCTGATTCGCCCAGACACTGAATATATGAATTATATCGATGCCGTTTAGGGATTGAGTCATTCCTATCGACTGAGATTCGGTATATTATCATTATTCAGACATCGGGATCCCTAGGATAGAGTCGAGTCGAGTCTGAGACGACGTGTCAGTTGAGTCGAGTCCGAGATGACGCGTCGGTTGAGTTGAGTCAGATATGACATGTTGATTTACATTGTTTATACCATTCATGATTATTGAATGTTTGATATGGATTTATGTTTCTGATTTGAGACATGTTATGAATACTTCTTATATGCTTTCGTATATGTTTTTATATGATTGCATGTGTACATTGTTTATACTGGGATATTCATATCTCACCGGAGTTATCCGGCTGTTGTCTTGTTTTGTATGTGTGCATGACAACAGGTGGGGCTGGATCAGGGTCAAGAAGAGGATGAGAAAAGATAGATAGCGTGGAGGCTCCGGACTTGGTTTAGAGATAGGGTCAGACACTTGATATTAGCTGTTAAACCCTAGTTGAATAAATGTATGTGGTACAGGACTGGTACTTTTATACTGAGATGTATATTCATGTTTAATATGTAATTTGAGTAAATTACATTACGTTTCCGCTTTGTATTTTAAAAAAAAAAAAAATTAGACCCTGTTTTATATTGATTAATTAGTCCCAATGATGATTAAGAACTTGATTAGCGTCCGGGTCCCCACAACAGGTGGTATCAGAGCCATAGGTACTGGAACTGTAGATTCTTTAGATTGAGATAGGAGAGGCTAGTGAGCGGGGTAGATTGAGGGTTTCTTTCCTGCTTTTGAATGCTAGCATGCTTACTGCTTTATATAATACATGTTACTTAATTTATCTGATTTGATTTGGTAATATGTATTATTGAGAACGAATCTGAATTGATTCTCGATCAGCGGTAAGATGATCGGGAGGGAGATTGAATTGAAACAGATGTGTTGGATTGGGTCACTAATCCTTTTGAGTTTCAGATATGCCTCCTAGACGAATTCCAGAACAGGGTAGTACATCGAATCCTCCAATGGATGTAACACCGACTCCAATGGAAACCTTACTGAAGAGGTTTCAATCATTCAAACCACCCACTCTGAAAGGTACTGAGACATCAGTTGAGTGTGAGAGTTGGCTGAATGATATCGAAAAGCTGTTTGAATTGCTGGAGTATAGCGAGGAGCGCCGGATTAAGTTGATTGGGAACCAGTTGCATGATGTTGCAAAGAGCTGGTGGAGTACGATGAAGAGGGCCTTGGAGCAACGAGGTACGATCATTACTTGGGAGGTATTTAAAACTGAGTTTTATCAGAGATTTTTCCCAATATCGTACAGAAAAGACAAGGGGGCGGAGTTTGCCAATTTGAGACAGGGTCAGCTGAATATTGAAGAATACGTGACCAAGTTCTCTACCTTGTTGAAGTTTGCTCCACATGTGTCTGAAAATGATGAAGCCGTTGCCGATCAGTTCATCAATGGCCTGAACCCCGATATTTTTACATTGGTGAACACAGGGCGACCAAATAACTTTGCTGATGCCATGAATAGAGCAAAGGGCGCTGAGGCGGGCCTGATAAGGCAGAGAGGAGCTGAATTTATTCCTCCAGTGTTGAGACCACCGCAACCACCTCCCGGATTTGAGAGTGATAGTAGTGGTGGAAGAAAAGATTTTCTGAAGGCTAGAGGAAAGCAGTTTAAGAAGTCTGGCGGCAGTTCTTCTAGCTCTAGTGGTTCTCAGCAGAGTTATACCGGCGTTTACTGCGGAAATTGTGGAGGGAGACATTCCACTGAGCAATGCCAAGGAGTACTTGGTAGCTGCCACTTCTGCAAACAACAGGGACATTTTTCCAGAGTGTGTCCACAGAAAGGTTTTCAACGATTTCAGGGAACCGAATCATCTGGATCAGTAGCACAGTGGAGTAGACGATCAGATGCCATTCCTTCATTTCAGCCAGCACCATCTCAGTCACAGCAGAGGCCAGGAGGAAGCCAGACAGTCGGCCAGCCTCCTAGACAGCAGGCCAGATTATTTGCTTTGACCGAGGAGCAGGCTGAGGAAGCACCAGATGAGTGATGTTGCAGGTAACGATTCTTGATATAGTTATCCTGCTGTGGTATTGATAGATACGGGTGCTTCATCTATATTTATTGTTGAATGATTTGCATTGAGTTATGCTTTGCTCGTTGAGTTTTATTTACTGTAGTGTATGCCTTGCTCCGTTGAGGGAAGTTTTTATAGCAGTGAATTCGGTAAGACGATGTATACTACAGTAGAATGAGAAGGAGACTGAGTTAGAGCTTGTGGTAGCTGGTATTGTACTGGGATTGCATTAATGATCTTGATATGCTGATCAAGTACAGAACTACCCTAGATTAGTTCAGAACATGGTGAGAATCGGACCTGAGATAGCTTGGGGATAAATATTGTACGATAAGGATTCTAGATTGAGAGTTCCTTTGATAATTCGTACTAGCTATGACTCGATTATTACAGAAAGGAGCAGATGGACTCCTTATGTATTCAGTTGATTGACTGAAGTTGAGTATATCATAGGATGATTTACCAATGATATGAAAGTTATTGATGTTTTTCCCCGATAAGATCTCAGATCTGAGTTCAGTCAGAGAAATTGAATTAACCGTGCTTAGTTGACCAAGGAGGATATCAGCGTCAGATATTTGCGGTTTTATGAGTTAGCAGATCAGTACTGATTAGTGATGTCTTGAATTTGACTAAATATAGTGGTTATTCTGAATTCGGGTTTGAATCAGATAGAAGACAGTGGTGGTGGAAACAAATGAAAGCGTATATAGCTGAATTTGTAGCCAAATGTCTGAATAGTCAGTAGATGAAAGCTAAGAAAAAGGAAACTGGAGGATTAGTACAGAGTTGGTATATCCCCGTAAGGAAATGAGATTACATTTCCATAGATTTGTAATGAAATTCCTGAGATCCTCCAGAGGTTGTAATGCAATTTGGGTTGTGATTGACAGATTGACCAAATTCGCATATTTTATTCAGTACAAGACGACGTACCGATATGACCAGATGACTGAGATTTATGTCAGCGGGGTAGTTAGACTGCCTAGAATGCCAAATTTGATTGTGTTAGACCATGATTTTTGGTTTAGATCGCACTTTGGCAGGGTTACAGCAGGCTCTAGGTACGAAGATACAGTTAGTACCACATATCATCCATAAACCGATGGATAGTCTGAGTAGACGATCCAGACATTGGAGGATATACTGAGAGCAGTAGTGCTTGATTTTAGCACTAGATGGCAAGATGCAGGGCCATTTGGTGAGTTTTCGTACCATCATAACTATCAAACGTGTATTGAAATAACTTCTTTTGAAGTATTGCATGAAAAGAGGTGTCGATTTCCTCTTTAGTGGAAGATATCTCTGAGGTTCCTGAGAATCAACCTGACATGATCAGAGATATGACTGAAAGAATAAAGTTGAGTTGTTACGAACTATTGATTGGTATATACGAATGTTGTATAGCCAGTACGGTGAGATGGATTTCAGAATAGATTCATTAAGAGAAGAATTTGATTTAAGCTCTGTATACATTTCTTCTAATATATCTGAATTGATTGCTTATGAGTTCGAGGACGAACTCGGATCTAAGAGGGGGAGAAATGTAATGCCCGGAAAATTAATCCCAGTAATCGGTAATTATTGAATTATAATTTGATATGATTACGAAAGGATTAATCGGGACATGAAACACACATAAGTGTGAAAAGTGTGTGTATTGGTGCAAAGGACTCACGCACATGCGCGAGCTAATGCGCGCACATGCGCGCATTGGACAGTAGGCTTCGCGCATATGCGCGGAGTGACTGCACGCATATGCGCGAGGAGGACAGTAGCTCAGGAGTTGAATCGAGCATCGCGCGCACATGCGCGGACTTGAGTGGCGCATATGCGCGATACGCCCCGAAGCACCAGCGCACATGCGCGAAGATGCGCGCGCACATGCGCGACGGGTCCAGTAGAGTTCGCGCACATGCGCGGCTGGAAGCGCGCACATGCGCGAGAGTGCCAGAAAGGGTGGCGCACATGCGCGGCAGAAGGCGCGCATATGCGCGATGGTGGCCGAGAGTTGCGAAGAAAGCTTCGCGCACATGCGCGGAGGATTGGCGCGCATATGCGCGAGCTGCCGAGCAAGCCAAGCACGAGACCAGTAGGTCTCGCGCATATGCGCCGATGATGTCGCGCATATGCGCGAGACGTGGTGCACGCGGGTTGTGCCATTTGCCTTCATGCATGTTTGAGATATATATGTATATATATATACATGCACGAATTTTGCAAAGAATCAGAACAAGAGAAATCGAGGAAAGGCTTCAGAGGAAAAGGTGAAAATCCTTACGCCTTTTTAGTTCGATCCGTCCGTCCGATTTTGATTCTGACTTCGGTACCGAGTTCCTAGCAACGTAGGCTACAACTGGACGTAAGTTTTGCTACGTTTTGACATGCTTTGATATTTTGATGTTGTCAGAATTGAATGGAACTCATATATGATGTTCTTGACATGTTAGACATCGCAGAATCGAAGTCAGATTAAGAAATAGACTGATTATGGAATTGTTATGATCTTCGGCATAGTTTTGGAGTCAAGTGATATCAGAATTGAGTTGTTATTGAGTATGAGAGATTAGAATTAATATCTGACTGATATGGTATTACTGGATATATTGAGATTTCGCCGTTATGTTGTTGAAACAGAATTTGATTAAATTCTGATTATATCCAGTATTGGTTGGATGGTGTATTGATATTGTACCCTCGATATTGTTCTTGTCAGATTGAGTATTGACAGGCTTGGGGTTCGAGACTTCGACAGAATCAGGGTATCAGAAAGAAAGGTATAAATTAATGTTGAGTTGGGATTGCACAACTCGAGTGAGGTTTGACTCGAGTCTCCCTAAATCACATACTTTTATTTATTGCATTGATATTTGCAATTGATAAGATTGATATTTGTAGCCTATTGATTATAGCCACTGCATGTAATGACTACTGATTCGCTAGTCATTGAGTGATTTGCATAGATACTGAATGCATCTGTTGATTTCTGAGTCGTTGAGTCATGGGCTGATTCGCCTAGTCGCCGGCTGATTCGTCGGGTTATGGACTGATTCGTCTATATATAAGCTGATTCGCTTAATTACAGGCTGATTCGTCTGGTTTTGGCTGATTCGCCAAATGACTGGCTGATTTGTCTAGCCACCGGCTGATTCGTCGGGTTATTGACTGAGTCGTCAATTCTGCGGCTGATTCGCCCAGACACTGAATATATGAATTATATCGATGCCGTTTAGGGATTGAGTCATTCCTATCGACTGAGATTCGGTATATTATCATTATTCAGACATCGGGATCCCTAGGATAGAGTCGAGTCGAGTCTGAGACGACGTGTCAGTTGAGTCGAGTCCGAGATGACGCGTCGGTTGAGTTGAGTCAGATATGACATGTTGATTTACATTGTTTATACCATTCATGATTATTGAATGTTTGATATGGATTTATGTTTCTGATTTGAGACATGTTATGAATACTTCTTATATGCTTTCGTATATGTTTTTATATGATTGCATGTGTACATTGTTTATACTGGGATATTCATATCTCACCGGAGTTATCCGGCTGTTGTCTTGTTTTGTATGTGTGCATGACAACAGGTGGGGCTGGATCAGGGTCAAGAAGAGGATGAGAAAAGATAGATAGCGTGGAGGCTCCGGACTTGGTTTAGAGATAGGGTCAGACACTTGATATTAGCTGTTAAACCCTAGTTGAATAAATGTATGTGGTACAGGACTGGTACTTTTATACTGAGATGTATATTCATGTTTAATATGTAATTTGAGTAAATTACATTACGTTTCCGCTTTGTATTTTAAAAAAAAAAAAATTTAGACCCTGTTTTATATTGATTAATTAGTCCCAATGATGATTAAGAACTTGATTAGCGTCCGGGTCCCCACAATTCATCAAATCCATAAACACTGAAGGAGCATTAGTTAATCCAAACGACATCACCAAAAATTCATAATGGCCATACCTCGTTCTAAAATCAGTCTTGGGTATGTCCTCCGTTTTTACTTTCAATTGATGATATCCAGATCGAATATCGATTTTTGAAAACATGGTGGCCCCTTGCAATTGATCAAAAAGATCATCTATACGAGGCAAAGGATATTTATTTTTAATAGTTACCTTGTTGAGTTCTCGATAATCATTGCATAACGTCAATGATCCATCCTTCTTTTTCATGAACAAAACCGGAGCTCCCCATGGCGAGGAACTAGGACCTATAAACCCTTTATCTAATAGCTCCTGCAATTGATTCTTCAATTCTTTCATTTCAGTTGGAGCCATTCTATACGGAGCTTTAGAAATTGGGGCTTTACCTGGACTCAATTCAATAACAAACTCTACCTCTCGATCAGGAGGTAAGCCAGGCACATCATCAGCAAATATGTCCGGATATTCCTGAACCACATCAATATCCTGAATTTGCAAATTACTGTCACTATTCACATCCGATACTAAGGCCAGAAAACCAGTACACCCCTTATTCAATAATTTTGTAGCTTGTAGACAAGAAACAAGGGGAATACTGATCGATGAACCTATCCCAACAAATTCATCAATATCATAATCACAAGTTAAAAACTTCACGGTCTTTTCCACACAGTCAATAACGGCACGATATGCGTATAGCCAATCCATACCCAACATAACATCGAAAGAAACCATCGGAATTACAATAAAATCAGCATACAACAATCTCGAACCTATCTGTACTGGACATGCCTTAAGAATACTTGTAGGACAAATTTCATCACCAGAAGGCAACATAATATTGAATTGTAAAGGCATGATAGTAGGCTCGCGAGATAAGGAGTGCATAAATACTTCAGACATAAAGGAATGAGTTGCACCAGTATCAATCAATGTAAGTGCTTCCTTTCAAGATATTAGAATATTACATGATATAACTGAAGAATCAGGATTGGCTCCTTCTTTTGTCATCGTAAAGATTCTTCCTTGAACTTTTCCTTTATCAGAGGAGAGAGGACATTTTTGTGCAGTATGCCCCATTTTTTTGCACCTATAACATCGGCCACTTCCATCCAGACACTCACCTTTGTGTGGCTTGCCACACTTAGGGCATAACGATCGCTCCACATCTGAAGAAGGAACAGAAGGTTTATGGCTATGCTCCATTTTGCCCTTTCCTTTGTAACGACCTCGAGTACTAGCACTTGCACCTTGCCCTCTAGTTTGAAAATCTTGTCTTCATAATTGCCGCTCCTTTTCAATTTCCTGTTCATCATGTTCGGCAAGTAAGGTTCTTTCCACAATGTCTTGATAGGTGATCACTTTTGCCATATGCACATCCCTTCGAATTTCCGGTTTCAACCCACGAAGAAAGTGTTCTCCTTTGTCTTTATCATTTTCAGCAATAAATGGAACAAACACGCATCCTTCTTCAAATTTCAATATATACTCAGCAACAGACAAGGAATCTTGGCTCAATGCAAGAAATTCCTTAACTTTCTTTGCTTTAACTTCTCTTGAAAAGTATGAAGAACCTAAAGGGGGGGTGAATAGGTTCTTTTAGGCCCTTTAGCGTTTTTAAAACGAGTTTGCAAAAATTGCAAGCGGAAGACTTGAGGGACAATCACAAATAAAAAATGAATGCGTAAAGTAAGTGCGTAAAATAAATGCGTAGTAAAGTAAATGCGTAAAGTAAAGAGGGATAGAGATGTTTATGGAAGTTCGACGAAGAATCGTCTACGTCTCCCCTTCTCGATGAGGATCGAGGTATCACTATATCGACTTGGCTTTAGGAGCTCCAAGCTAGCTTTTAAAACCACGCCTCGATGCGTCTACTTGGCCTTGAGGGCTCCAAGGATAGCCACGAACTTTACAACCCACTCGAGAGTATTACTTTCACTCTTTTTCTACAACTCTTTTGATATTACAACTCTTTTAATCAACGCACACAAGAGATAGTAGAAAGCTTTGTAAGAGACAAGAGAGAGTGGAGTGGGATGATTGAGAATGCATCCTCAAAGGCCTATTTATACTAGTCTTGGACGCCAAGGTTCGGATCTTCTGTTTATGCTTCGGAACGTCCGATGTGATTGAAATCAATTTGCGTAATTCTGGGATGACTTCGGATCGTCCGTTCTTGACTTCGTAGGGTCCGAACATATGCTTCGGAGAGACCGATCAAACTTCGTTTCTTCCGAACAGTTCTTTCAGACAGTGTATGAACAGCTTCGGAAGGTCCGAACTCATGTTTGTACCGTCCGAACATTCCCGCGTTTCCGGAGATTTGAAATCTTCAACACTTCGTAGCGTCCGATCATGTCCTTCGTAGCGTCCGAAATCTACTCAATCAACAGTCAGATCAATTTGTCTCCGCATTGAAGTGATTTGATTGCTTGTGTTCGGAACGTCCGATCACGTCTTCGGAACGTCCGAACTGGCTCCTCGCAGCTTCCGAACAGCTTCTACTTTGCTTCTGATCGGCACCTTTTCGGAACGTCCGAACCAACTTCGGATCTTCCGAACTTAACTTTGTTCTTAATTTCCTGCATGCCTCAATATAAAACATTAGTACATTTTTAATCCAAGTTTTGGTATCATCAAAACAAAAACTTTGGGATATGTTACAGCATTAAAAACATTAATCTCATCCTCGAGATTTGTATGCATTTAAGGCGTAACAATCTCCCCCTTTTTGATGATCACAAAACTTGGTTAAAAATTGAGAAACAATAATTAACATAATCTAAATGTTATTAAATAACTCCCCCTTAATCAAATAACAAGTCTAAGAGGTTGAATTAAGGCGAATTTATTTAATAACCATTTAAAAGAAATTTTAACCAAATAAATTCTCCCCCTTTTGTGATAAGCAAAAAGACATAAGCATAAAGAGAGACAAATAAACAGGTAAAATATCCACTAATAAATGAATGTTGAGCCATAATTATGGATAAATACAATTAATTTGTATTATCCGACATTATAATGCTTACATTAATAATACTCCCCCTCAATTTAACAAATATGTACGAGAGTATTCGACTAGTGTTTACAACTCAATCATGCCAAGTTCACCACGCAAATGAGTAAAAGTAGATTCATCTAGTGGTTTTGTAAAAATATCAGCAATTTGATTCTTGGTGTCAACATAGTGAAGTTCAACATCATTTTGCTCAATGTGGTCACGAATAAAATGATGTCGAATGTCAATATGTTTAGTACGAGAATGTTGAACTGGATTCTTTGTTAGACATATGGTGCTTGTATTATCACAAAAGATTGGAATTTTTGAAAAAGTAACACCATAGTCGAGTAATTGATACTTCATCCAAAGAATTTGTGCACAACAACTACCGGCAGCCATATACTCGGCCTCGGTCGTTGAAAGTGCAACACAGTTTTGCTTTTTAGAAAACCAAGACACCAAGCAATTTCCCAAAAAGAAACAAGTACCACTAGTGCTCTTTCTATCCACCTTATATCCTCCAAAGTCGGCATCACAGTAAGCTTTTAAATCGAAAAATGAGTTCTTAGAATACCATAATCCGAGATTTGGAGTATTTGAAAGATATTTGAAAATGCGTTTTAAGGCGAATAAGTGTGATTCCTTTGGACATGATTGAAATCGTGCACACAAGCAAACACTAAACATAATGTCAGGTCTACTAGCAGTCGCATAGAGTAGGGAGCCAATCATGCTACGAAATAACTTTTGGTCAACAGGTTTACCTCCCTCATCTTTGTCGAGTCTGATTGTCGTGCTCATAGGTGTGGATGAGGCTTTGGAAGACTCCATCCCAAACTTTTTGAGCATCTTCTTGATGTACTTCCCTTGGTTGACAAAGAAACCATCCTTGCATTGCTTGATTTGGAGACCAAGGAAGTAGTTGAGCTCACCCATCATGCTCATCTCAAAGTGATCCTGCATAAGCTTAGAAAAATCTCTACACAAGTGTTCATTAGTAGCACCAAAAATAATATCATCTACATATATTTGTACTATCAACAAATCATTATCTTTAGTCAAGGTAAACAAGGTAATATCAACTTTACCTCTACAAAAACCATTAGACAGCAAGAAAGTAGACAATTTCTCATACCAAGCTCTAGGAGCTTGTTTCAAACCATACAAACCCTTATCAAGTTTATACACATAATCAGATAAGTGCACATCTTCAAAACCAACAGGTTGCTCAACATACACTTCTTCTTTCAAATCACCATTAAGAAAAGCACTTTTAACATCCATTTGAAACAATTTAAAGTCTCTAGAGCAAGAAAAAGCAAGTAGCATGCGAATGGATTCTAGTCTAGCAACAGGGGCATAAGTCTCATCATAATCAATTCCCTCTTCTTGACTATATCCTTTAGCTACTAGCCTAGCTTTATTTCTTGTGGGGACCCGGACGCTAATTCATTCCTTAATCGTCTTTAGGAATAATTCAAACAATCATAATAAACAGGGTCTAATTTTTTTTTTTTTTTAAAATACACAGCGGAAACATAATGTAATTAAATTCAAATTACATATTAAACATAAACATACAATTATTGTATCATCTACAATAATCCAACTAGGTTCAACTACATGTCCGTGCTGAATCCTAAGTTGCTTTTGAGTCCGAATCTCCACGCTATCTAGTCCAGCCTCATTCTCGTCCTGACCCCGCTTCTATCCCACCTGTTGCCATGCACACATACAAACAAGACAACAGCCGGATAACTCCGGTGAGATATAAATATCCCAGTATAAATCATGTATACATGCAGTTATATAAATCATATAAAAGCATATAATAGACATTCATAACATGTATCAAAATCAGTACATGAATCAATATCAAGAATAATTCCTATTCTAAACATGTACCACAACCAGGAACATAATCAGTATTAATCAATACAATCAGATACAACTGTCACTCAGTCCAGTGACTCTACATTTTAGACTAGACTCAATCCTAGCCTAGGGATCCCGGTTTCAAGATGTCAGCATTCCATATCGACCAACAGTAATAGAAAAGACTCCAGTTCTATCCATGTCGATATAGTATCGATTAACAGTAATAGAAAAGACTCCAGTTCTATCCACACCGATACAGTATCGATTAACAGTAATAGACGAAGCCCTGATTCTATCCACATTGATATATTATCGATTAACAGTAATAGAGCAAGCCTTGATTCTATCCACATTGATATGATATCGATTACCAGTAATAGAACAAAGTCCGATTCTATTCACATCGATATAACATCGATTAACAGTAATAGAAGGAACGATGAATCTATCCACATCGATATAATATCAATTAACAGTAATAGAAGAAGCTATACATCTATCCACATCGATATAATATCAACCAACAGTAATAGAAGAAGCTATCAATCTATCCACATCGATAACCAAACATCCAGTGACAGTCTTTGGCACAACCGCCAATACACCATCTTATGACATCGTGCAATGTGCCCGTGGTAATTCCACCACTAACGGCACTTCTGTCATAAGATTACTCTTCTAATACCTGTAATCTATAACTCAAGAAAACAAGTATATCAATCAACTCAATGCAAATATCAATGCAATAAGTAAGGTATGTGATTTAGGGAAACTCGAGTCAAACCTCACTCGAGTTGTGCAATCCCAACTCAACATTAATTTATACCTTTATCTTCTCGCTCAGAAGAAGAAGAAGTCCCGACTCTGTCTCGGTCCATTCCCAATCTGGTAATAACAGTTGAATAGGTATAATATCAATACACACTTCAATTCAATACATGTTCTGATTAATACTCAAATCAGAACACATAATCTGATTAATGTCAATTCAAGACACAATCTAATCCATATCGACGATATCACGATATACTTGAAATCACTACTGATTCTGATCAATATCAATTAACTGCTGTTTCGACGGTATAACAACACTGTCTGGATAACCCCGTCAATCCAAACATCACAGATATAATACCAAAACTCATAATCAATATCGATACCAGTCATAATCTCAATAACAATACATATCTGATATGAATTCTCAGTCATATCGACTCCGAAAATCATAACAATTACATAACCAGTCCGTTCTTTAATCTGACTTCGATTCTATGATGTCTAACATGACAAGAACATCATATATGAATCCTATTTAATTCTGACGATAGTCTAATTTCAAAACATGTCAAAACGTAGCAAAACTTACGTCCAGTTGTAGCCTACGTTGATAGGAACACGGTGCTGTGCTCGGATTCAAAATCAGACGGACGGATTTCACGTAAATCGAATTCTAAAATCAAGAAATACACTTCCCTCGAATTCTCGATTTTCCACTGAAGGAAATGAGGAAGAAATCGTGTATATATATATACACACATATATACACACGTCGCACAATTAAGGCCAAATGGCTTGCCCTTGTTCTGCATGCCTCGCGCTCGGGCGGTCGTAAATTACCGCTCGAGCGCGGCATGTTCTGTCAAGATGCTCAATTGAACATCTCCTGGCGCTCGAGCGGTCACAAATTACCGCTCGGGCGCCACACTTTCTGTCCAAGAATAAAATTTGGCGCTCGGGCGGTTCTTTCCTACCGCTCGGGCGCGAGATGTTCGGCCTAACATCTTGTCAAAAATCTTAAGATGTTCTGTTCAACATCTTGGCGCCAGATGTTCGGTCTAACATCTTGGCTTAAAGTAAATCAACGCCCGGCTTCGTCATTCAAGTTCGTATAACCTCAATCATGTCAATTAATCGATAAATCATTCCAGATTAATCTTAAATTACGGTAATTATACCCAAATCATTTCAGATTTCGGTAATCAAATTCTCGGGCCTTACATTCCTCCCCCTCTAAGATATGATTTCGTCCTCGGAATCATAAGCTATCCACTCGTTCCGTACAGATAATCATATCAGATCTCAAATCAGATACAAGAAGGAGATATACATAACTACAATAATCCCATATCAACGAAATTCCTCGCGATAGAATCAATCTCAGAACCATGGCTATACGACATCCGTATATACCAATCACCAGTTCAACAGTTCCATAACAATTCAATATTGGCATCTGCTACCAAATTTGTTAATCCCAGTCAAAGATATATTCAACCTTCGGCTTCAAATACCAACAGTCATCGTCCGATGTTGGCTTATAAGTCTATGTCTTCTGATCTATCAAATCCGATCTCAAGTAACACTGCAATATCATTTCCATGCGAAGGAAAATAGCAGTTCTCACTGTACAATACTTCAACTAAAGCCATCTCGATACTCATCTAATAGCTATTATCTTACAATATATCAAAAGTGACAATGAATCATGTCAACTAGTGCTATAATCCAGCACCACAATTCCTGGATATCCTCCAGTATCAGGATAGTTCACTCCGACTATCTGTCAATCTATAATTCATAGATGAAAAATCATACTTTACACTCAGCCAAAAGTACAAAATCAAACGAAACTCACAGTCTGATAAAATCAACTTTGGCATCTAATACAATCTGACCCCTGTTTCTGACATACCTCTCAGTCGTCTGGTCATATCAGTACGTCATCCTGTACCATATGACATAGGCAGATTTGAACAATCGTTCAATCATAACCACCTATTGGTACAATGTTGGCAAAATTTCGGTGATTCCATCACCAAATCCATAGAAATGTACTCTCATTTCTATTTAAAAATCAATAATCAAGATAATCAATCTCTTTGTTTCTATCTTCCTGTCTTCATCAGTCAACGATTTAGACATTTCAATATAAATTCTGACATAACTGATTTCATCTGTTTATATCAAAACTGTCCATTCGAATTATCACACATTTCCTGTTACCAGAACAGTACTTGTTAGAAACTTAATTCCGGCGTTTGACAAAAAGACTCAACTGAATTCAGCAACTAAAGCTACCAACTGATCGACTTAACTGAATCAAGCTCAACTGATAAGTTCAGCACATAATATATCAGCAGATGTTCTCGCCAGTTCATTTTCGCCAACTGATCGTTATCAGCTGATTCCTCAGCTGTACACGTCATCAAGTGAAAACGACAACCGACAAATAGTACAGTCTAACTGCAACAGTAGTAGTGGAACGCCGCATTTCAGAAAAGGTGCAGTGTACGATCTGTCAGAGAATATCGACGTGGCAAATAACGGGTGTTATTCAAATTAATGTTACCGTTGACAGAAGCCTATAAATACTCGAAGAGAGCAGCTGAAGAACACACCGATTCTGAACTACTCATTTTACTTGTTGTTACTCTGCGAAAATACTCTCTCAACTTCGTCAACACAGCTCAAGCTTATAAGATTTATTAGTAGCATTCAGGCTACGTTTTGAGCTAGAAAAAGCACTTTGTAATCTTCGATAAATTGTACAAGTTGTGCTAAGATCAGTCGTGATCTGTAAAAGAGTTGTTAACTAAGAGTTTCAGTCTTGGCAATAGATAAGTCCAAACTGAAGTGGGTCAGTACACGTTATTGTATTTGATCAAAGTCTTTTAGTGAATATCCTATCTTTGTGATAGAAGGGGTGACGTAGGAGTTATTCAAATCTCTGAACATCCAGAAACATTTCCTGTGTCATTTACTTTCAGTTATTCGTTCTATCTTTCAGTCAGTTAATTTTCCGCAACTGTTTTCTTCAGTTTAACTGATTGTTATCGACCAACAAGATACTCGAGTCAGTTTATAACAAAACTGAACTCAACTTTTCGAAGAAGTTTTAAATTTAGCAAGTGTTTATTCAACCCCCCCTTCTAAACACTTTCACCTTGAGTTAACCGATCCTATCAAGTGGTATCAGAGCGAAGGTCATCTTGTCATAGAACATATTCTCAACTGATTCATCATGACTTCTTTCAACAAAATTCCTATGTTTTCCAGGGAAGACTTTGACGACTGGAAAATCAGAATGCAGGCTCACTTAGCTGCACAAGATGATGATATGTGGTACGTCATAACTGACGGGCCAATGAAAATTCTGAAAGCAAACACAGCAGTTGCCATCACTGAAGGGGCACCTCAAAGAATCGAAAAACCCAGAGATGAGTGGACTGCTGAAGATAAAAGGAAAGCAAACCTTGACAATGTAGCCAAGGACATACTGTATAAAACACTGGACAAAATAACGTTCAGTAAGATCAAGATGTGCAAGACAGGAAAAGAGATATGGGAAAAGCTAATTCAGCTATGTGAGGGAAATGAGCAAACAAAGGAAAACAAACTTTCTGTTGCTGTACAGAAGTTTGACAACATCAAAATGAAAGCTGGAGAATCAATGCTTGAATACGATGAAAGAACCAGTGGAATCATAAATGAACTGAATGCACTTGGAAAGGTGTATACAAACAAAGAAGTGGCTCTCAAAATTATCCGAGGACTTCCCAGGGAATGGGATGTCAAGACAATGGCTATGAGGGAATCAAAAGACTTGAACAAAGTTGAAATTCATGATTTGTTTGCTGATCTGAAAGCTTATGACTTTGAGTTACAAACTCGAGGAGAAGCAGAACCATCAACACCTTCAGCAACTACTGCTTTAACTGCTATAAGAACAGAACCAACTGGTTCAGTTGAAAAAGCTGCAGATCAATTGAGCAATGATGCTATGTCATTGTTTATCAGAAAATTTGGTAGATTCATGAGGAAGAATCAGGGAAATTTTCAGAAGAGCTACCAAAGAAATAACTCCAGAGAAGATTCAAACGCTTGCTATAACTGTGGAAAGCCAGGACATTTCATTGCTGACTGTCCAAAACCAAAGAAGGACAGTCAAGTCTCAACTGAACGGAAAAAGAAATCATACGAGCACAAAAGGAGACCTAAGGATGAAAGGAAAAACTATAAAAAGAAGCATGAAGTGCTAGTAGCTGAAGAAAGCAAAGCCAAATGGGCAGAGACTGACAGTGATGAGTCAGAAGCAGAAACTTCATACAGTTCTAGTGACGAAGAGGAAGAAGTCAAGTGTCTGATGGCTGATGAGACGGAAGATCAATCAGATAATCAGCAGGTATTCGACTTTAGCTCAACTGATTTCTCAAGAGATGAACTTATTTCTACTCTTCATGACATGGTAAGTGAGTATCAAAAGCTTGCTTTATCGTTTGAAAAAGCCAAGGCAAAGCAAGATGATCCCTTAGACAACAATACTAAAACTGATCAGTCAGTTGAGATGTTGAGTCTAAAAAGGGAAATTGCTGAGCTCAATGCTGAAAAGAGCAGGAATCAATTGTTGATTCAAAAATTGGTGCTTGAAAATTCAAAGCACAACGAGCTCATTCAGGCTTGGAATAAATCTTCTGCAACCTTAACTGATATTCAAAATTCGCAAAAATCAGTTGCTGACAAAACTGGACTAGGGTTCAGTAGTCAAAGTGAGATTACTTCCAATGATACTCAGCCACAACTGAATATGGGCAAAGGAAAATTCATTCACTTTGTCAAATCAGTCGTGGAACAAGAACAGCTTGAACCAAGTAAACTGATTGAACCGGCCATCGAGAACAAGAACAAGGCAAACAGATATGGTATTGGATATAGTCCAAATGTTTCAACTGACTCTCGTAGTCAAAGATCGAAAAGAATTTCAAAACAATTTTCAAATGAATACTCCAACTACTATAACTGTAAGCCTGTTCAGAAGCGATATTGGCTGAACAATCAGTTGGGAAAGGCAAAATCACATATTGTTTCACCTATGCATCACACACAAAGCACACACAAAACGAGAAGGACCACATGGAATACAGCAACTGGACGGCCAGTCAGACTGATCCAAGTTTGGATTCCTAAAGGACTAATCAACTTCGGACCCAAGTAAACAAAGGGTACCACAATCTTATTTTGTATTTGACTGCAGGTAACAGGCACAAGTACTGGATCTATATGGTATCTGGACAGTGGATGCTCACGCCACATGACAGGAGATTCAAGGATATTATCTCAACTAGTCAAATACACTGGTCCAAAGATTAGTTTTGGAGACAACTCGAAAGGTAAAACTGTGGGTAAGGGTAAGCTTATCCATGGTAACTTCACCATTAATGATGTTTTGTTAGTCGAAAATCTTAAGTATAATCTGATAAGCATCAGTCAGTTATGCGATAATGGATTTTCAGTTCAATTTGACAAACTTAGTTGCTCAGTCAAAAACTCAACTGATGAGATTATTCTAACTGGCAAAAGATGTGGAAACACATACAAAGTCAGCTGGAATGATCAACCTTATGCACCAGTGTGTCTTATTGCTTCAAAATCTTCCAAAAACTGGTTATGGCATAAGAGATTAAACCACTTGAATTTCAAATCTATTGCATATTTGAGTAAACATGATCTTGTTACTGGGCTGCCCAAAATGGATTTTACAAAAGACAAAATTTGCTCAGCATGTCAGTTTGGCAAACAAATAAAATCTTCTTTTAAGAACAAGGGTCGTAAATCTTCTTCCCGATGCTTAGAACTGTTACATATGGATCTCTTTGGTCCAATACCGGTGATGAGCTTAGGGGGAATGAAATACACCTTGGTGGTTGTAGATGATTTTTCAAGATTCACATGGGTCATTTTTCTCAAGACCAAAGACCAAACTGCTGCTCAACTGATCAAGCTTTTCAAAAGATTATCAAATGAAAAATCAGTTGGAATTGACAGAATCAGATCCGATCGAGGAACTGAATTTATCAATCAAATTCTTTCAAACTATTTTGAGAATACTGGAATCAAACATGAGCTCTCAGCAGCAAGAACTCCTCAGCAAAATGGTGTAGCTGAACGGAGAAATCGAACGCTTAAGGAAGCTGCTAGAACAATGCTTGCTGATTCTAGTATCTCTCAAAGGTTTTGGGCAGAAGCAGTGAACACTGCGTGTTACACTCAAAACAGATCAATGATTAATAAGAATCATTTGAAAACACCGTATGAGATCTGGCATGGAAGAAAAAGTGTGGTTTCTTACTTTAAAATATTCGGCTGCAGATGTTTTATACTCGACAATGGTAAAACTCATTTAAAAGCTTTTGATGCTAAATCTGCAGAAGGAATATTTCTTGGTTATTCATCAGTAAGTAAAGCTTACAGAGTCTTCAACAAAAACACTTTAAATGTTGAAGAAACTATTCATGTTGTCTTTGATGAAACTGTACTAACTGATAAGCCAACTGATACAGTTGAGCTAGCTGACAGATTTACAGATATCAGTTTGGAGGATGATGATGAAGAAGATATTCATATCAATCAAAGTAATCTCCAAACACCTGAACCTGAAATATTAGACCAGGCTGATGAATTGGAAGCTAATCAGTTAGTAGAACAAACAAATGAGACTCAGTTGCCAACTGAAGCAGCTCCAACTGAAATTGAGACCAATCAGTTACCTACTGAAGCAGTTACCAATATGGAATCAACAAATGCTGAACTCAGATGGAAGAAATCACATCCTCCAGAATTGGTGATAGGTAATCCATCTAATCCGGTAAGAACGAGAAATCAAATGCTTAACTTATTCATTCATTCCGCTTTTGTATCTCAACTGGAACCAAAGAAAACTGACGAAGCTCTTGCTGATCCTAACTGGATAAATGCTATGCAAGAAGAGTTAAATCAGTTTATCCATAATAATGTCTGGAATTTAGTTCCAAGACCGATTTCCAAAACTGTTATAGGTACAAAATGGGTTTACAGGAACAAACTGAACGAGGATGGTTAAGTTGTGCGCAACAAAGCAAGGCTAGTTGCACAAGGATACAGGCAGGAAGAAGGGATTGATTATGATGAGACATATGCACAAGTTGCAAGACTGGAGGCAATAAGGATATTCCTGGCCTACGCATCATTCAAAAACTTCAAAGTATATCAAATGGATGTTAAAAGCGCATTTCTTAATGGACAATTGCAGGAAGAAGTCTACGTCGAACAACCTCCAGGTTTTGTTAATCATCAACTTCCTGATCATGTATATCATTTGAACAAAGCACTGTATGGTCTTAAACAAGCTCCAAGAGCTTGGTACGAAACCCTTTCAAAATTTCTAACTGATCATGATTTTTCTGTTGGATCAGTTGATAAGACGTTGTTCAAATTTTCTAAGAATGATCATATCTTACTTGTCCAAATTTATGTTGATGATATCATATTTGGGTCAACTAACCCCAAATTATGTGAGAAATTTGCTAAGTTGATGCAGGAAAAATTCGAAATGAGCATGATGGGTGAACTGACTTTCTTTCTTGGATTACAAGTGAAGCAATTGGATTCAGGCACCTTCATCAGTCAAACAAAATATACAAAGGAATTGCTAAAGAAATTTGGCATGGAATCATGTTCAGCTGCAAGCACTCCCATGAGCTCATCAGTTAAACTAGACACTGATCAAGGGGGAATATCAGTTGAAACGACGCTTTACAGAGGTTTAATAGGTTCATTATTGTATCTAACTGCTAGTCGTCCTGATATTGTGTTTGCTGTCTGTATGTGTGCTAGATTTCAGGCAAATCCTAAGCAATCACATTTTGCTGCTGCCAAACGTATTTTGAAATATCTTAAAGGCACACAAAATGTTGGGTTATGGTATTCTAAAGACTCATCTTTCAATTTAGTTGGTTATTCAGATGCAGACTATGCAGGATGTAAACTTGATCGAAAAAGCACAAGTGGATCATGTCAGTTTCTAGGAGACCGACTGATTTCTTGGTTCAGCAAAAAGCAAACATCCATAGCAACTTCCACAACTGAAGCAGAATATCTTGCTGCTGGAAGCTGCTGTGCCCAACTGCTCTGGATTCAGCAACAACTGAGAGATTATGGAGTTGATGCTAAAGAATCACCTATATTTTGTGACAACACAAGCACAATTGCTATAACCTACAATCCAGTTCTTCACTCTCGAACCAAACACATAGATGTCAGACATCACTTCATCAGAGATCATGCTCTCAAGAAGGAAATCAGACTGGAATACGTATCAACTGAACAACAAGCAGCTGATATCTTCACCAAACCACTACCCGAGACTAAGTTTTCTTACTTTAGAAATATACTTGGTTTAATTGAGTTATCATAAATCAGTTTATTGGAAGTACATCAGTTGTTCATTTTTATTATTAGTGTTGTTTCATGTTGTTTCAGTTTCTCGTTATCAACTGCTGAGAATGTTAAAACTAATCCTTGCAAACATATATCAAAATAAAATAACAGTTTTTCATTCATCACTGAGAAAATTCCTTTTGATTACATTGTTCAGTTCCTGCTCTACAGAATCTCTCCAGTTTGTTAACCATGCTCTCAGGTCCTCATCTTGAATGGCAACAAAGCTGGGTAATGTAGCCACAGCCTCCAGCAGTTTCTTCTCTTTACGGAGCGCCAACTCGTAAAGATTGTCAGACCTGAAGATGTCTCCCATGTTGAACTCATGCAGTCGGGCTCGATACTTCTCAAGCCTCCTCTGCTGGCTGGGAGTGGTAGCCATTTCATTGTCCCAGAGGAAATGGAGCCCCTGGAGATCTTCTTGATACCTGAGGATGTAGTGGAAAGCTTCATCCTCCACCTGCTTCTTCAAGCACTCCATCGCTTTCTTCATCATCTTCTCTGCCTTCTTCATAGACTTGCTAGTACCAGCTCCTGCCATTTTCCTTCCTTGTCTTACTATATTTATTTCTTAAAGATATTTGTTACTGACCGAGTGTCTCTTATTTATAGAACAGGATGAGGAAAACCAAAAGACTCTACTTTTTAGACGTCGATTTATCTTCTAAATTTCAGGATTTATTTAATCTTGTCTTAAGCATTTTTTTTGGTTCTTATTAATGCTCGCATTAAGGGGGAACATTAACAGGAACTCTTGGACTTCCAGCTCTTGACATGTGTGTTTATTGCTTAATGATATGTGTTTAACTCTAACTGATTCAATTGAATTTATAGCACAGGATGACGCAAGATGAACTGATGACGTCAGCCGACGATTATTCTCCTAAGCACTAAGATTTTCTTCTATTTCAATGCTTATATCTTCAGCTTCTGCATATTTTTAAAGAGGAATAATCTGATTTAAAATGATGACTGAGAAGTCAGTTGTTAGTAAAATCTCGACTGAACTCACTCAGTTTTTATTAACTGACAGCTCAGTTGAGAAATTTTCTAATCTTCTCACATACGTCATTCATTTAATCACACTTTATTCAGATGTATCGACGTGACTGATTTACTAGCATTAAATGCTCTCTGACAACCAATCAGAAGCTGCAACGTGCCACTTTCCAAACCATTTAATTATCCACTTGCTTAGTACACACGTACACACGTTTTTTTTTTAAAAAAAAAAAGGGGAAACAAAAAATTCATTGGACTGACACGTGTCCAGAACTTGAAATGGTCACGTACATATGTACTATTACCCGCCTATTTTCAGTCTTATTTCTCGACTACTTCAAACACTCCTCAGAGCAAGAACTACCTCATTTCTCGAATTCTCTTTCAGGCAATTTATCAGTTATCAATGGCAACTCAAATTCCCGCTTTCATGCTCAATGCTATGGCCATTAACTTTGGATCTTTATTATCCTTCGGGGATGCTGATGTCCAGAAAGTTTTCCAGAAACTTGAAATTGCTGGTCTACAAACATTTTTGGGCCAATCCTCTCAGGAAATCTATCTCAAAGAACTTCAGGATTTCTACTCTTCTGGCGTGATTGACTCTGAGGGAAATATCAAGTCTACTATCAATCATCAATCACTGATCATTTCTGAAGACTCTCTTGGTGATTTATTTCAATTACCTTCTGAAGGTATTGCTCAACTCTCAGATGTCAAAGCCTCTGACATTGAAGAAATGCAAGTCTCTCTTTCTCTTGATGGACGAAAGATTAAGGTCTCAGATCCTAAGAAAGAACTGAAATATGAAGTTCAACTGCTAGCTGATGTTGTTGCTAAAGGTATTTTGGCAAAGGCAGGATCATTCGCAGCCTTAACTTTAGAGAAATTTCAGGCCATTACCGTCATTATGGCTGGTCACAAATTCAACTGGAGGCATCTCATTTTTAATGTCCTGAAGAATATGTTTATGTCTTCTAAAAAATCCAAGGGTTTCGCGGTTCAAATCAGTTATTTACTGAAAGCTAAAGGCTTAGTGGCTGAGGACTCTGAGAGAACCTCGAAATTCAAGGTGTTCAATGCAAAGAACACAATGCCAATCAAATCCAAAATGGACTTGACCACTACTCAGTTTGTGAAAATCAAACAGGAAATTGGGACTCAGTTAGCCGCTACCAAATCAGTAAGGAAAATCAAAGCGTTGGCTCAACGGGATGTTACCAAAAGAAAATTGGTTTTGAGCTCATCAGAATCAGAAAGGACTCCATCTCCTCACATTGTGAAGAAGCCAAGAACTCAAAGGATTAAAACAACTTCTGAGGTAAACACTCCAACTGACAAAATGATTTCCTCCACTGTTCAGCAACCTATCGAGGCAATTCCTCTGCAAATTATTCCACAAGATGATTCAGCAAGTATCATAAAGAAATCGGTTAGGACGCAAGCTCCTATCACTCAAATATCTCGACCAATTGGTGTGGCACCTGCCAGACCTAAAGGGATAACGCTTGTCGAGCCGATCGAATCAACTCGAACAGGACTGGAAATCCCTCATCTCTTAAGTGGTGATAAAGGGAAAGGAAAATTAATTGTGGAACCCAGACCAACAAATCCGATTCAGACTCATATTGATCTCGTATGGGCAAAAGTGAACAGTTTTGCTGCTGCAAAGACTAAGTCTTATGACGCCTGGGTAGTCTTTCGTACTGCAGTTTTTGCCAAGCAACTGAAAGAGCAGTCCGAACTCAAAAGATTTATCAAGCTAGAGGCCCTTGTTCTCCGCACGGTCAAAGCTGCCTCTATTGCTCAAGCCTTGGAGAGAAAAAGCTATTTCTTTGATCAACTGAGAGCAAAGAAGTTGGCTCAGATTGTCGCTAAACTTAAACACAACTACATGCCAACTGCCCCTACTGCGTATGCTGATCAAGCTGTAATCACTCAGCTTGACACTGATCTTATGGGAATTCTATCTCGTATCAAATTTTGGGAGTCGGATCAAGAACTCGTGGTATACCAAGGAGATTCAGATGATGACAATGAGGAACAAGATGAAACAGCATCCTCTGACAAAACAGCACCATCATCCGCCTTGGTTCTGGTTCCTACTGAAGAACCAGTTTCTGATAAGCTTCCTTCACCATCTATTGAACAACCGCTCTATACTGAAGCTGAGCTATCTCTTGCTCATATTGATGAAGTGATTCAAGCAGTAGTAGAGGAGTCTCACTTTATTGCACCAGTTAATGATCCAGTTGATCACTCTGCTGATCAAACCAATCCAGAGGTCCCTATTACCTAAGTCGAAATTGTTCCACCAGACCTATCTGATGATCAGGTCTTACACATTGATATGCAAGTTGAACCAATCGATAATTCACCAGAAGCAACAGTTCAGGATGTGTTACCATCATCTGTCCAACATCCTCCCTCCTCATCCAAAGATCAAGAAGAAAAGACTGCTGATGAAACTTTGGTTCAAGGAACAATAACTGGAACTGATACTTCAGTTCAGCCAAATACTGATAACAAGTCAACTGACCAAGCTTTGGTCCTTTCTCAGCAACCACAACTTGAAGCAGGCACTTCTCAACAATCCAATCCTCCAACTTCAGCAGATTTTGACCTCATTTTTGAGGAAGTCCAACATATGCAGAACAGCATGAATCAAATACTCTCTGCTATTGCCAAAATTCAGACTACGCAGGTTTTGCACAGTGCGAAGTTAGAAAACAATGAGGAATCACTCAAAAGACTGAAGAAAACCGAAGCTGCTATTTCCGCCCTCTCTTTTGCAGTTGATGACATTCCGAAAAACAAGAATCTCATATCCGGTCTGACTGCTACTCAACAAACTCTCAATCAACACGTCAACAATGTGGAATCACTTCTATCTCGGAAAATTGATCTACTGCAAGTCACTTTGTCCACCACTGTTGAAAATTTGTCAGGCACTATCACAGTTCTCTCTTCTCATGTTCGCAAGCTATCTGACAAGATAGAGAAGTTTGACAAAAAGGGGGAAGAGCAGAAGAATTCTTAGTAGAGCTTTATTCATTGTATCAGATCTCTATTACTTCAGTTATTGATCTTATTTTATCTACTATGAGGAATTCAGTTATTTATTTCAAAGTTTTGTCAAACCACCATAAAGGGGGAAATTGTTAGAAACTTAATTCCGGCGTTTGACAAAAAGACTCAACTGAATTCAGCAACTAAAGCTACCAACTGATCGACTTAACTGAATCAAGCTCAACTGATAAGTTCAGCACATAATATATCAGCAGATGTTCTCGCCAGTTCATTTTCGCCAACTGATCGTTATCAGCTGATTCCTCAGCTGTACACGTCATCAAGTGAAAACGACAACCGACAAATAGTACAGTCTAACTGCAACAGTAGTAGTGGAACGCCGCATTTCAGAAAAGGTGCAGTGTACGATCTGTCAGAGAATATCGACGTGGCAAATAACGGGTGTTATTCAAATTAATGTTACCGTTGACAGAAGCCTATAAATACTCGAAGAGAGCAGCTGAAGAACACACCGATTCTGAACTACTCATTTTACTTGCTGTTACTCTGCGAAAATACTCTCTCAACTTCGTCAACACAGCTCAAGCTTATAAGATTTATTAGTAGCATTCAGGCTACGTTTTGAGCTAGAAAAAGCACTTTGTAATCTTCGATAAATTGTACAAGTTGTGCTAAGATCAGTCGTGATCTGTAAAAGAGTTGTTAACTAAGAGTTTCAGTCTTGGCAATAGATAAGTCCAAACTGAAGTGGGTCAGTACACGTTATTGTATTTGATCAAAGTCTTTTAGTGAATATCCTATCTTTGTGATAGAAGGGGTGACGTAGGAGTTATTCAAATCTCCGAACATCCAGAAACATTTCCTGTGTCATTTACTTTCAGTTATTCGTTCTATCTTTCAGTCAGTTAATTTTCCGCAACTGTTTTCTTCAGTTTAACTGATTGTTATCGACCAACAAGATACTCGAGTCAGTTTATAACAAAACTGAACTCAACTTTTCGAAGAAGTTTTAAATTTAGCAAGTGTTTATTCAACCCCCCCCCCTTCTAAACACTTTCACCTTGAGTTAACCGATCCTATCAGTACTGATTCTACTACTGTGTGCATCTGACAATACCTGTCATTCAAATTCGAATATCTGACACAAACAAATCAGCTAATCATATAAAATAAAATATTACCTACCTGGTATTCGGCTCTGACTATCAAAATCAAGTTCTGAACAGTCTGATCAAACTTCTGAATCGCTGAATTTTCAAAACCAGTTCTGACTCGACTGAACTGTATATAAACTCAACGGTTCATATCAATCGGTATCAAACACGAACTCAGAATGATAATCATATCGGATCAGATTCAGAATATCAATACACAATACTGATCTACTGACTGCGTAAGACACAATCTCTGACATTTCTGACATCTCGGAAATTCTGCCATATTCAATGTCATTCTCAGTCACTGATCCCTGTCTCAACAGTACTATAATTCAGTCAGTATACTATCTTCAGATATCCTAGACTCTGAACAAAATCTGTTACAATCGAGATTCATATCTGAACAATTCTGTATACCACAATCTCAGTTCCCAGAATATTCAATTCAATCATACGCTGCGAATATATCGAAATGTCATAGATAAAACGAGCATAATGTCTTCAGAATATTGCTGAACACAGGATTTATCAATCCATCATTGGAACTGAAGTACTTTCCAGAGAAACATATAATCAAATGTAACTCTAACTCTCGGGCAATAATTCTTTCAACTGATATCTCAATTCTTTCAATTCAATCAGTATCAGTCTATAAGAAATTATAAAATGAAACCAATACCTGGAATCAAATCAGGGCTGAAATCACTCTTCCTGATACAGGACAACCTGAAATCTCCTCTGAAAGACTATAGCAAACTTCCTGCTATTAGTAAATCAATCCCTGATAGACTCAACTTCAGTCATCAACTGAATACATAAGGGATTATTCCATTCCTTTCGATAATCATCGAATCATACATAATACGGATATCAAGGAATTCAAAATCTAAATCCCTTACCGTAATTCATTTATTCCTTGGCCATTTCAGGTCCGAATCTTACCATCTCCTGGCAAGACTCTATAATTGCTCTGTACTTGTTCGATATCTCAATATCAATCAGGCAGTCATCATCAGACAATACAAGTACAATCTGTCCTAATTCAATCCTATTCTCAACTTACTGCAGTATATAATATCTCACAGAATATCACCGATATCAAATTCTTTCCCCAAAAAGGTAAAGAAACAATACTACAGTAGATACAGACTCAACAGGTAAAGCGTATATCAGTGCCACCCAATCCAGGATAATCATACTGATTGCATTAGTATATATCAATACATATGCACCATAATCATAAAGGAACAATACCTGCCACTATATCATCAAGTGTGTCCTTGGTCTGTTCCTTGATCACCATATCCAGATGATCTAGCTCCCTGAAATCCTCGGGAACCTCTCTGTTCTAGTACTCCTTTGGTTGTAATCCACCAACTTCTGGCAGCTTCTCGTAACTGAGGGAATACCAGTCTAATTCTCTGTTCATCTGTACAATTAAGTAAATCGAACAGTATTTCTATGTCATCAAACCAGTTTTCATACTCTTCAGACGTCCCGATACCACTCAGAATCGGCGGCTGAAATAGCTGAACTCTTTCAATTTAATTTCCATCTGAATTTCTGATACATCTATCTGATCAGACGAAGTACTACCCCTTTCTGAAAATCTTCTAGGAGATATATCTGATGATCACAGGAGTCAGTAATCACAGGAGATAATCAATCTCAATCCCTTTCTGATCAGCTTACCTTCTGATCAAAATTGGTTCTGATTCATTTTCAAATCAGATATATTACCAAATCAATTCAGATATTCAGGTAACATACATTTAACCGCAATAAAACATGCTGGCATGCTAGCATACTCAATGTAAATCAACATAATACTATATCACATGCTAGCAATCAAAAGCAGGAAAGAAAACACATTCTACCCCGCTCACTCTTTTCTATCTCAGTGCTAAGGAACCTACAGTTCAAGGACCTACAGCTCTGATACCACCTGTTGTGGGGACCCGGACGCTAATTCATTCCTTAATCGTCTTTAGGAATAATTCAAACAATTATAATAAACAGGGTCTAATTTTTTTTTTTTTTAAAATACACAGCGGAAACATAATGTAATTAAATTCAAATTACATATTAAACATAAACATACAATTATTGTATCATCTACAATAATCCAACTAGGTTCAACTACATGTCCGTGCTGAATCCTAAGTTGCTTTTGAGTCTGAATCTCCACGCTATCTAGTCCAGCCTCATTCTCGTCCTGACCCCGCTTCTATCCCACCTGTTGCCATGCACACATACAAACAAGACAACAGCCGGATAACTCCGGTGAGATATAAATATCCCAGTATAAATCATGTATACATGCAGTTATATAAATCATATAAAAGCATATAATAGACATTCATAACATGTATCAAAATCAGTACATGAATCAATATCAAGAATAATTCCTATTCTAAACATGTACCACAACCAGGAACATAATCAGTATTAATCAATACAATCAGATACAACTGTCACTCAGTCCAGTGACTCTACATTTTAGACTAGACTCAATCCTAGCCTAGGGATCCCGGTTTCCAGATGTCAGCATTCCATATCGACCAACAGTAATAGAAAAGACTCCAGTTCTATCCACGTCGATATAGTATCGATTAACAGTAATAGAAAAGACTCCAGTTCTATCCACACCGATACAGTATCGATTAACAGTAATAGACGAAGCCCTGATTCTATCCACATTGATATATTATCGATTAACAGTAATAGAGCAAGCCTTGATTCTATCCACATTGATATGATATCGATTACCAGTAATAGAACAAAGTCCGATTCTATTCACATCGATATAACATCGATTAACAGTAATAGAAGGAACGATGAATCTATCCACATCGATATAATATCAATTAACAGTAATAGAAGAAGCTATACATCTATCCACATCGATATAATATCAACCAACAGTAATAGAAGAAGCTATCAATCTATCCACATCGATAACCAAACATCCAGTGACAGTCTTTGGCACAACCGCCAATACACCATCTTATGACATCGTGCAATGTGCCCGTGGTAATTCCACCACTAACGGCACTTCTGTCATAAGATTACTCTTCTAATACCTGTAATCTATAACTCAAGAAAACAAGTATATCAATCAACTCAATGCAAATATCAATGCAATAAGTAAGGTATGTGATTTAGGGAAACTCGAGTCAAACCTCACTCGAGTTGTGCAATCCCAACTCAACATTAATTTATACCTTTATCTTCTCGCTCAGAAGAAGAAGAAGTCCCGACTCTGTCTCGGTCCATTCCCAGTCTGGTAATAACAGTTGAATAGGTATAATATTAATACACACTTCAATTCAATACATGTTCTGATTAATACTCAAATCAGAACACATAATCTGATTAATGTCAATTCAAGACACAATCTAATCCATATCGACGATATCACGATATACTTGAAATCACTACTGATTCTGATCAATATCAATTAACTGCTGTTTCGACGGTATAACAACACTGTCTGGATAACCCCGTCAATCCAAACATCACAGATATAATACCAGAACTCATAATCAATATCGATACCAGTCATAATCTCAATAACAATACATATCTGATATGAATTCTCAGTCATATCGACTCCGAAAATCATAACAATTACATAACCAGTCCGTTCTTTAATCTGACTTCGATTCTATGATGTCTAACATGACAAGAACATCATATATGAATCCTATTTAATTCTGACGATAGTCTAATTTCAAAACATGTCAAAACGTAGCAAAACTTACGTCCAGTTGTAGCCTACGTTGATAGGAACACGGTGCTGTGCTCGGATTCAAAATCAGACGGACGGATTTCACGTAAATCAAATTCTAAAATCAAGAAATACACTTCCCTCGAATTCTCGATTTTCCACTGAAGGAAATGAGGAAGAAATCGTGTATATATATATACACACATATATACACACGTCGCACAATTAAGGCCAAATGGCTTGCCCTTGTTCTGCATGCCTCGCGCTCGGGCGGTCGTAAATTACCGCTCGAGCGCGGCATGTTCTGTCAAGATGCTCAATTGAACATCTCCTGGCGCTCGAGCGGTCACAAATTACCACTCGGGCGCCACACTTTCTGTCCAAGAATAAAATTTGGCGCTCGGGCGGTTCTTTCCTACCGCTCGGGCGCGAGATGTTCGGCCTAACATCTTGTCAAAAATCTTAAGATGTTCTGTTCAACATCTTGGCGCCAGATGTTCGGTCTAACATCTTGGCTTAAAGTAAATCAACGCCCGGCTTCGTCATTCAAGTTCGTATAACCTCAATCATGTCAATTAATCGATAAATCATTCCAGATTAATCTTAAATTACGGTAATTATACCCAAATCATTTCAGATTACGGTAATCAAATTCTCGGGCCTTACATTTCTAGTGATTGTACCATGCTCATCTAACTTGTTCCTAAATACCCATTTAGTTCCTATGACAGGTCTATCAGTGGGTCTAGGTACAAGATTCTAAACTTTATTCTTTCTAAATTCATTTAGTTCATCTTGCATAGCAATAATCCAAGAATCATCAAGTAAAGCTTCTTCTATGTTCTTAGGCTCTATGTGAGAAAGAAAAGCAAGATAATTGCACATATTAGAAGAGCGAGTAGATACTCCCTTCGATGGGCTACCAATGATGAGGTCCATGGGATGATCCTTGTGCGTAGTCCACTCCTTCGGAAGTGGTGCGTCCTCTTGATCTTTAGGAACATCATCTAGGCTTGTGGACTCCAACTTTTCGCCAAGGATATCTATATCATCATCATCAGAAACAACAGGTCTAGGCAAGCAAGGGTTAGTTTCATCAAATATGACATGAATAGATTCTTCAACTAGTAAAGTGCGTTTATTAAAGACTCTATATGCTTTGCTAGAAGTAGAGTAACCAAGAAAGATACCTTTGTCCGATTTAGCATCGAACTTACCCAGGTTGTCCTTACCATTGTTGTGGATGAAGCATTTTGATCCAAAAGCACGGAAGTAAGAAATGTTAGGCTTTCTCCATCTCCATAGTTCGTATGGAGTTTTCTTGAGAATTGGCCTTATTGATACGCGATTGATGATGTAACAAGCAGAACTCATCGCTTCAGCCCAAAAATATTTTGGTAGAGAATGCTCACATAGCATGGTCCTTGCAATCTCTACTAGGGTCCTATTCTTCCTCTCAACGACACCGTTTTGTTGAGGAGTTCTAGGACAAGAAAAGTTGTGACTAATGCCTTTGTTTTGACAAAAAATTGAAAAATTTTCATTTTGAAATTCCGTTCCGTGGTCACTACGGATTTGTTTGATCAAAAGATTTTTCTCATTTTCAACCTTTTTGACAAAAATTTTGAAATGATCAAAGGCATCACTTTTATGGGCTAAAAACAATGTCCAAGTGAAACGTGAAAAATCATCCACAATGACAAAAGCATAGGATTTACCTCCTAGACTGGTTGTCCTCGAGGGACCACATAAATCTAGGTGAAGTAACTCAAGGGGCATAGAAGTGGATACAAAATTTTTATTTTTGAAAGATTCCTTTGTGTGTTTACCAAGTTGACAAGCATCACAAAAAGAATCTAATTTTAAATTCAGCTTTGGTATTCCGGAAACTAGGTCAAGTTTTAAAAGTTTTTCTATGGTGCTCATCCCAACATGACCAAGTCGTCTATGCCAAAGAATGTTGTCATCAACATTTAATGTTACAAGGCTTTTTATTTTTGAAAAAGATGAAATCTTTAAATCGACCTTGTAAACATTTTCACTTCTATAACCTTTGAAACTAATGGTTTTGTCAGTTGTGAGTGATACAGTGCAATCGTGTGGTGTGAATTTGACTTCATAACCCCTATCACACAATTGACTAATGCTTAGGAGGTTATGTTTAAGTCCTTTCACAAGAAGTACATCCTCAATGATAGTAGAGTTAGATATACCTATTGAGCCGATGCCTTCTATGATCCCTTTGCTGTTATCTCCAAAGGTCACCGATCCCTTTTCTTTTGGTCGAATGGATTGTAGCAGCTTCTTTTCTCCCGTCATGTGTCGAGAGCATCCACTGTCAAGATACCAAGTGCTCGATGACTTGTCTCCCCTTTGTCCCTACAAGGTTGAGATACAGTTTGATAGTTGGTACCCGTTTCTTTGGGTCCTTTGAGGTTAGTAGTAGTTGGGGATTTGGGGATCCATTTCCAATAACTATTCTTATTGTGTTGGTGTCTAAGTTTCTTGCATTTAGGTCTTATGTGGCCTATCTTACAACAGTAAGTGCATGTTGGCGGTGTTCTTAGTTTTGCCTTTGCGATAAGACTAGTAAAGTTGACCGATTTCTTTTCATATCCTAGACCTCCTTTGTCGAAGTTACACCTTTGCATGCTCAAGAGGTTTTCTAGTTTACCGCTACTCACATTGAACTTGTTGAAGGCTTTCTCTAAGTCTCTTAGGTTTGTCTTGAGCCTAGTGTTGTCATGCATCCTAGCTTCTAGTTCAGTTTTAAGTTGTTTATTCTCATTTCTAAGTGACTTAGCCTTATTGTACATACTAGTGTAAGCGGAGAGTAATTCATCGTAAGAGGGTACCTCGTCGTCATCCGAGTCGGTCAGATGATCTTCCTTTGCCATGAAGCATAGGGTAGACTCCTCTTCGTTGTCGCTGTCGCTCCACGTGGCTAGAAGGGCCTTCTTCTTGTCTTTGCCGGCCTTCTTCTTGGAGGGACACTCGTTTGCATAGTGACCCTTTTGTTGATAGTTGTAGCAGGTCACTTCCTTCTCAATCTTTTTGTCCTTCTTGTTGAAGTTGGAACTCCGCATGAATCTTTTGAACTTTCTAGTTAGGAGTGTCATTTCTTCATCGTCGCTATCTTCAAGTTGACTGGTCAAGGCGATCCCTTTCGCCTTTACTTTGTCGTCATCTTTCTTTGTCTCCTTCCGGGTAGATACTTCAAGTTCATGGGTCTTTAGGGTCCCATGAAGTTGATCAAGGTCGTAGGATGCCGCATCTCCCTTGTTGGATTCAATGATAGCCGTGCGCTTTGCATCCCATTCCGCCGGTAGTGCTCGAAGGGCTCTCCTCCACACTTGTTTAGTTGGGTAGTTCTCACCAAGTTGGGCAAGCTCATTGATGATTTGGGTGAGCCGCCGGAACATGGTGTCGACATCCTCCTTGGGTTCCATCTCAAAGGTCTCGTACTTGAGTTGGAGAAGATCTATCTTCGTTTCTTTGACTTGATTGGTTCCCTCGTGGCAAATCTCCAATTTGTCCCAAATCTCTTTGGCGGAGGTGCAAGCCGAGATTCGGTTGTATTCATTCATATCTAGAGAACAATGAAGAATATTCATAGCTTTAGCATTTTGAGAGATAAGTTTCATATCGTCCTTGGTGAAGTCATCCATTCCCTTAGGAATTTCCTTATTATCCACCGTTTTCATGGGGATATAGGGACCTTTCACCGTTATTTTCCAAAGGTCGTAATCGACGGATTGGATGTATAGAGATATTCTATTTTTCCAATATCCGTAATTAGTACCATTGAAAAGAGGAGGACGATTTGTGGATTGTCCTTGGGCATACTCGCTTGCTAGATTGGCCATTTAAAAGATTTTGAAAAACTTGGCTCTGATACCACTTGAAGAACCTAAAGGGGGGGTGAATAGGTTCTTTTAGGCCCTTTAGCGTTTTTAAAACGAGTTTGCAAAAATTGCAAGCGGAAGACTTGAGGGACAATCACAAATAAAAAATGAATGCGTAAAGTAAGTGCGTAAAATAAATGCGTAGTAAAGTAAATGCGTAAAGTAAAGAGGGATAGAGATGTTTATGGAAGTTCGACGAAGAATCGTCTACGTCTCCCCTTCTCGATGAGGATCGAGGTATCACTATATCGACTTGGCTTTAGGAGCTCCAAGCTAGCTTTTACAACCACGCCTCGATGCGTCTACTTGGCCTTGAGGGCTCCAAGGATAGCCACGAACTTTACAACCCACTCGAGAGTATTACTTTCACTCTTTTTCTACAACTCTTTTGATATTACAACTCTTTTAATCAACGCACACAAGAGATAGTAGAAAGCTTTGTAAGAGACAAGAGAGAGTGGAGTGGGATGATTGAGAATGCATCCTCAAAGGCCTATTTATACTAGTCTTGGACGCCAAGGTTCGGATCTTCTGTTTATGCTTCGGAACGTCCGATGTGATTGAAATCAATTTGCGTAATTCTGAGATGACTTCGGATCGTCTGTTCTTGACTTCGTAGGGTCCGAACATATGCTTCGGAGAGACCGATCAAACTTCGTTTCTTCCGAACAGTTCTTTCAGACAGTGTATGAACAGCTTCGGAAGGTCCGAACTCATGTTCGTACCGTCCGAACATTCCCGCGTTTCCGGAGATTTGAAATCTTCAACACTTCGTAGCGTCCGATCATGTCCTTCGTAGCGTCCAAAATCTACTCAATCAACAGTCAGATCAATTTGTCTCCGCATTGAAGTGATTTGATTGCTTGTGTTCGGAACGTCCGATCACGTCTTCGGAACGTCCGAACTGGCTCCTCGCAGCTTCCGAACAGCTTCTACTTTGCTTCTGATCGGCACCTTTTCGGAACGTCCGAACCAACTTCGGATCTTCCGAACTTAACTTTGTTCTTAATTTCCTGCATGCCTCAATATAAAACATTAGTACATTTTTAATCCAAGTTTTGGTATCATCAAAACAAAAACTTTGGGATATGTAACAGCATTAAAAACATTAATCTCATCCTCGAGATTTGTATGCGTTTAAGGCGTAACAAAGTACTTGGCATAAAATAACTCTTTGAAATCATCCCATTTTAACTCGCGAACATTGACAGTCACTTTCGTAGCTTCCCACCAGATGCGAGCAGCTTTCACTAGCATAAACACAGAACAGCTCACTCTATCTCGATCAGTGAACTTCAAATAGACAAATATAGCCTCGAAAGACTTAACCCGTTCAAGAGCTATGAATGGATCGGCACCACCGACAAATTCAGGAGGATTCATACGCCTGAACAATTCATAAGAACTACCTTCGGTGCTTTCCACTCTAATATGTCTTCTTCCTTGACCATGACCCTGGGTTGAGGTATGCAGGCTCAACAACTGTTGAATTTGTTCACCATGAACTTTCGCATGTTCTTGTATTAATTTACTGAATTCATCTACAACATTGGTAGTCCTATAAGTAGTAGGGGTCCTATCATCCCCTTCAGTAACCTTTCGTTTAGGAGGAATTTCCTACACGTAAGCTCACTTTAACATAGATAGGAAGAAAGAATACAGCAATAATAATAGAATAGGATCAACGCTCAATTTAAAATCAATAGATGCAGGATGGAAAACATACCGGATTGTCCTAGGAAGAAGAAGTCATATACGGTCCAAGAACTTTCGCTCTGATACCAATTGAAACAACCCACTCCCATGACAATAACGTTTAACAGAAATAACGTACGCGGAAGCATTTAATTTAAAAGGGAAATAACAGTATATCCTTTACTTCATAAACATTTCCAACACTAATGTACATGGTCATTTACACAATATCATTCAAACCTATAGTTAAAAACCAACACATTCAACAAAATACATGATACTTTAAACTTTCACATGTTCCCTCTACCCCAAATAAAAGAAACATGATAAAAAGTCTTTCCCCATGGCATTATATATATATATATGACTTCTCCTGCCTCGGATAATCCGCTTCAATCCTTTTTATCACCTGCATCACATGACATTAACTGGAATGAGATAAACTCAGTAAGCAGAAAGCTGTACATAACAAATACATATACATGGCTTGGCTTGAAACATGGCTATGGAAATGGCAATGAAAATCGAACAATACCATCTTTAATGAATAATACATCATCAAGGCAATATAGATGGTATAACATGGCATGAATTAAATAAAAAGAAATGATAGTTCTATGACCTGTGACCTGTACATAGTATCTCTTGGATATATAAATATATCAAAACTGTGAGAGATACTCATAATCATGTGATTGGACAATGACATGCATAAATTACTATCATTCTTTGGGTTTTATCATCGGAAACTTCATTGGGACATTTTAGCAAACACTTGGTAAGCAACAATAGAGTAATTGCTCCTTATCAGTGAATTCAATGATATTCTTGGCTCAATGAACAAATAACAATACATACATCAATAATCTAACAATAGAAGGATACATCAATAAACATGGCTTATATACATATATATTATGTGAGCATTAGAAGGCAAAGCGTCTACTTACAACCACAAGCACAATGTTGCTAATGATGATCTTGAAGGAAATCCTACAACCAAATTACACAATATAACCAACAATCATCACCAATAATCCAATGAATCAATAAAAAAAACTTAACCCTTCAATAAAACCAACCTTTCTAAACTCCAAAATAATATAACCCTTACTTTGTAGTTTGAATTCTACGGTAGGGGCAACAAAGAAATAATTATAGTTCTTGCACTTGGATTAGGGAATTGGAGAGAAGAAAACCAAGAGGGAAAAGGGTTTGAATCGATGGGAGAGAAAGGAGAAAGGTAGGAAATATGTAGAAGAGTCTAGAGTAAGGTTTATAAGCATCCAATTCCTTCAAAAACGTGTTTTCTATGTCATAGACATGGACCCCGTGTAAGGCTCGAGATTTATTAATCTTCATCTATGCGATATTCGATAGTGTGAGAGTGCATGACATTTCATGAGAAACACTAAGTAAAATGGGAGTAGGAAAGACATGAGAAAGGTAAGAAAATACCATAATAAGATGAGAAAAGTCGAAGCCTTGGCGCATGTGCGCGGAGAAATGCGCGGCTGTGCGCGAAGGGAGTCGAAACCTTCGCGCATATGCACGAGAAGAGGCGCGCATATGCACGAGGGGGGCGTTTCCAATTTTAATAGATGCGAAGGTCTCGCGCATATGCGCTAGACAAAGCGCGCATATGCGCGAGTTGTCAAAATTCAGGAAATGCCGAGGCGAAGGTCGCGCGCATATGCGCGAGTTTAGTCGCGCATATGCGCGGTTGGTCCAGCAGCTTGGGCGCATATGCGCGAAAGGAATGGCGTATATGCGCGAGTGTTGTATTTCGAGACCGAAGGTCTCGCGCACATGCGCGAGTAATGCCGCGCATATGCGCGAGACGTGTATTGCCAAAGATGAGCCATTTGTCCTAAACCATGCAAAGTATATATACAAATTGCACGATTCTTTCCTCCATTTCAGCAGAAAGGCTCGAGAATTTCAGAGGAAAGCTTTCAACTTCCTTTCCATTTTCAAATTGTGATTTTGCAAGATTTAGCAACCCAAATTCAAATCCGATTTCGGTTTTGAGATCCTCTCGGTATTGGCTACAAAGTGATGTAAGTTTATTCGATTTCAGTAAGTTTTGAAATTCAGTTATTGGAGAAATTAGAATACGATAGTTATATTGTGTTCTTGACGTATTGAGCATGATATAATCGTAAACGGATCAAAGAAATGATATCATATGTATTTCCTATGAATTTCAGTATGATTTATGAATTATTGGGATAGAATTATTGTGTTTTGAAGGAATATTGTATTGGATTATGATTGAGAATAAGATAGTGTTGATATCTGTTGAGAATTTGATTGACCGGTATCGAGAATTACGTCGTTATGCCGTCAAATTGTATTAAGATCACGTAGTGACTTGGATATACGTTGATTTAGATGAGAAATTGATAGAGTGCGTATCCACATTTCCATTTCAGATACGTATTGGCGATCGTGACAGCGATTCTACGACGAAAGGTATAAGTCATGTTTTGTTTGGGGAGATGTAACTCAAATAAGATATTATTTGAGTTTCCCAACCAAAATCACATACTAGTATTATTATTGTAACATGTTTATGAAATTGTGTATAGCATTATATTCAATCTTTTAACATGTTTATGCTTTGATTTCAGAATTGTATTCAAGCATGTATGATCAGTGTGATATTCAGATATGGATATGATTATACGTTGTTTACATATTGATGTTCATTGCATTTAAGATAGGAGAGTCTTTGACAGGCATTGTCAAATAGCTAGACGTTTCGGTGTATCTCAGCATAGGAGTAGGTATTACTCTTATTGCCGCCGTTGATACAGCTCAGACCGAAGTCTAGGAATGAGACATACATTACCCCGATTGGAGGGTAGGTAGTGACGTCTTATTCACACTGGGATCCCTAGAGTTCTAGTTGAGTCGAGTCCAGACATGGTTTGATTCGCATTGCATTGCATGCGCATATGATGTCATTCATGATAGCATGTTCATGTTTAATTGTTATATGCATGTATACATGTTTATACTGGGATTTATTCTCACCGGTTTTCTGGCTGTTGTTGTGTCTGTATGTGTGCATGACGACAGGTGGGGCAGGATCTGGGTCACGCAGAGGATGAGAGACAGATATAGCGTGGTAATCACGGGCATAGCAGATGGCTAGTAGTTGTACTTTGTTATATACTGTAGTTGAACACTGGATTGTTGAGTACGTACCAGACGGGATATGTATATTATGTGTTCATGTTGTAATTAAATAAAAAAATATGATGCTTGTTTATGTGCATTAGAGTGAATGTTTAAAAGCAAAAATTTGACCCACTTTTATAGTAATGATCCGTTTTAATCCCAAAGAAAAGAATTAGAGCCCTGGTCCCCACAACAGGTGGTATCAGAGACTTAGGTTCTGTAGATTGAGATAGAGTAGAATGAGCGGGGTAGATCGAATCATCTTCCTTGCTTATACTGTGCTAGCATGTTTATTGCTTCCATCATTACATGTTGTTTATTATCTGATTGATTACAGCGTGTAATAAACTGAATCAGAACCGATTCTAGGTCAGAGGTAACTGACTAGAGGAGGGCTGAGACAGTTGTATATCTTGTATTCTAATCAGTTGGATTATTAGATACATGCCTCCTAGAAGAGCAGTTGTGCCAGTACGACCACCAGCGCCAGAACAGGGTAGCACATCCGGAGATACGATTGATGTCACTGCTACGCCCATGGAGACTCTATTAAAGCGATTCCAGTCATTCCGACCACCGACCCTCAAGGGTACAGAAAATGCAATCGAATGTGAGAGCTGGTTGGAGGATATTGAGATGCTATTCGAGTCGCTGGAATATAGGGACGAGAAGCGAGTGAAACTCATTGGCCATCAACTACAAGACGTGGCTAAGTATTGGTGGGTGAATATGAGGAGAGCACTAGAACAGCGTGGCACCGAGATTACATGGAAAGCATTCAGGACGGAGTTTTATCAGCGATTCTTTCCTGTATCCTACCGTAAAGATAAAGGCGCTGAATTTGCAAACCTGAGGCAAGGGCAACTGAACATCGAAGAGTACGTTGCTAAATTTTATTCTTTGCTTCGCTTTGCACCTCACGTTTCAGGTAGTGATGAAGCCGTGGCAGATCAGTTTATAAACGGCTTAAATCCTGATGTCTTTACATTGGTTAATACGGGGAGACCTAACAATTTTGCTGAAGCATTGAACCGTGCCAAAGGAGCAGAAGCAGGGTTGCTGAGACAACGGAGTGTTCCGTATGTGGCTCCGAGTCCGAGACCGCCACTACCTCCAGCACAACATCCTCCTCGATTCGAAAGTGGTGGTAGCAGTAGTGGACGCAAAGAGCAATTGAAAGCAAAGGGCAAACAGTTTAAGAGGGCAGGGAGCAGTTCTTCGAGCTCCAGCGGGTCAAGACAGAGAGGTCTTGGCCAGGGTTTAGAGGCGATGAGTGGATATTGCAGTACGTGTGGAGGTAAGCATGCCACAGAACAGTGTCAGGGTGTAGTGGGCAGGTGTAACATATGCAAGAAACCGGGGCATTATGCCAAGGTATGTCCTCAGAGAAGTGGTACATCGATATTTCAGGCTGCAGGGTCGTCTGCCTCAGTGACTCAGCCTGAGAGGCAAGTTTCATCTGTTCACTCATTTCATCCGCCACCTGCACAAACCCAGCCTCGAGCCAGAGGTGGTCAGACCGGGAGCCAACCGATCCGACAACAGGCTCAGGTGTTTGCGTTGACAGAGGAGCAAGCACAAGATGCCCCAGATGATGTCATTGCAGGTAACTGTTCCCTTTGTGGTTATCCTGCTTATATATTGATAGATACGGGTGCATCGCATACATTCATATCAGAACGATTTGCATTATTGCATTCTTTGCCTGTTGAGTCTTTGTTAGATGTTGTGTCCATTACGTCTCCGTTGGGAAGTGGACTGATATCTGTAACTACGGTTAGACATTGCATTCTACATTTTGAGGGGCATGAGATTGATCTAGAGTGTATAGTATTGGGTCTAGCTGATTTTGATTGTATAGTCGGTATTGACATGCTAACAAAGTACAGAGCTACCGTGGATTGTTTCCACAAGATTATCAGATTCAGACCCGAGATGACAGACGAGTGGAAATTCTACGGGAAGGGTTCCAGATCTCGGATTCCCTTGATTTCGGCTCTTACTATGAACAGATTGTTACAGAAAGGAGCGGATGGTTTCTTTGTTTATGCTGTAGATATGCAGAAGTCGAGCCCGGCATTGGCAGATCTGCCAGTAGTACGGGAATTTCCAGATATTTTTCCAGATGAGATCCCAGGATTACCTCCGGTTCGAGAGGTAGATTTTAGCATTGAACTTGCGCCAGGTACCGTACCTATTTCGAGAGCTCCATATAGGATGGCACCCATCGAACTCAAAGAATTGAAAGCACAATTAGAAGATCTTCTGGCCAAGGGATATATCAGACCTAGTGTATCTCCTTGGGGCGCTCCGGTGCTGTTTGTGCGAAAGAAAGATGGATCGATGCGGTTGTGTATCGATTACCGGCAGTTGAATAAGGCAACGATCAAGAATAAATATCCTTTGCCTAGGATCGATGACCTATTTGATCAGTTGCAGGGATCCTCTGTGTATTCTAAGATTGATTTGCGATCCGGATATCATCAGCTCAGAGTTCGAGATATAGACATACCAAAGACAGCATTTCGAACAAGGTATGGGCATTATGAATTTATTGTCATGCCTTTTGGTTTAACAAATGCTCCGGCAGTATTTATGGGATTGATGAATCAAATCTTTCAGAGGTATTTGGATGATTTTGTTATTGTCTTTATCGACGACATTCTGGTGTATTCTAAGAACAGGAATGAGCATGCAGAACATCTCAGAATTGTGTTGCAGACACTGAGAAATGAGAGACTGTATGCCAAATTGTCAAAGTGTGAGTTTTGGTTGAATCGAGTTGTCTTTTTGGGACATATCATATCGGGAGATGGTATTTTTGTAGATCTGAGTAAAGTGGAAGCGGTGATCAGTTGGTCGAGACCGACTTCTGTACCAGAAATACGCAGTTTCATGGGTCTAGCAGGATACTATAGACGATTCATCCAAGATTTCTCCCGTATTGCCAAGCCAATCACACAATTGACACAGAAGAATGCGTCATTCCTATGGTCTGAGGAGTGTGAGTCGAGCTTTCTGGAATTGAAGAAAAGGTTGACCAGTGCACCTGTCTTGACGATTCCTTCAGGTACGGGTAATTTCGTTGTATATTGTGATGCCTCTCATAGAGGTTTGGGATGTGTTCTTATGCAGCGAGGTCATGTGGTCGCTTATGCCTCAAGACAGTTGAAGACTCACGAGACTCGATACCCCATTCATGATCTTGAATTGGCGGCTATCGTATTTGCACTCAAGATCTGGCGTCATTATCTTTATGGCGAGAAATTTGAAATCTATTCAGACCATAAAAGCCTAAAGTACTTGTTCTCTCAGTCGGAATTGAACATGAGACAGCGTAGATGGCTTGATCTGTTAAAAGACTTTGATTGCGAAATCAAATACTATCCAGGAAAGTCAAATGCAGCAGCAGATGCCTTGAGTCGTAAGGTATGTTCTTTGTCCTTATCGACGATAGGTGTTAACAAGTTAGTTGAACATTGCTGTACATCTGGATTAGAATTTGATACAGATAGTAAGCCACTACGACTTTTTACGATCCAAGTTGAGCCCAATTTGATTATAAGGATCAAGGAAGCACAAAGAACCGATCAGAATGTGCAGAAATCGATCCAAATGGTCAGATCAGGGCATGTATCCGAATATCAGGTACGTGATCATGTGTTGTCCGTCAATAACCGTCTAGTTGTGCCAGATGTTGCAGATTTGAGACAGCAGATTCTGACAGAGGCACATTGTAGTCGATTCAGCATCCATCCTGGTGGCAGGAAGATGTATAATGACTTGAAGACACAGTTCTGGTGGAAACAGATGAAGTCAGACATTGCAGAGTATGTGTCTAAATGCTTGAACTGCCAATAGGTGAAAGCCGAGAGGAAGAAGCCGGGAGGATTACTTCAGAGTTTATCTATTCCAGAATGGAAATGGGATCACATTTCCATGGATTTTGTGACGAAGTTACCTCGATCATCCAGAAGCTGCGATGCGATTTGGGTTATTATTGACAGATTGACCAAATCTGTTTGTTTTATTCCGGACAAAATGACGTATAGACAAGATCAGATGGCGGAGATTTATATTCTAGAGGTAGTCAGATTACATGGAGTGCCAAAGTCTATCGTATCAGATCGTGATCCACGATTCACTTCACACTTCTGGCACAGTTTACAGCAGGCCTGAGGTACGACATTACACCTGAGCACTGCTTACCATCCTCAGACAGACGGACAGTCAGAGCGGACTATCCAGACACTAGAGGATATGTTAAGAGCCGTAGTGCTAGATTTTGGCATTAGTTGGCAAGATTCTCTACCTCTTTGCGAATTTTCTTACAATAACAGCTATCAGACGAGTATTGAAATGGCACCGTTTGAAGCTTTATATGGCAAGAAGTGCAGATCTCCGCTATACTGGGATGACGTCTCAGAGGTACCAGAACTTGGGCCAGATATGATTCGTGACATGACTGAGAAGGTGAAAGTCATTCAGAAGAGAATGAAGACGGCACAAGATAGGCAAGCCAAATACGCCAATGTCAGACGTAGACCGTTGGTATTCGAGCAAGGAGACAGAGTATTTTTGAAGATTTCCCATTCAGAGGTGTTGTCAGATTTGGTAAGCTTGGGAAGCTGTCCCCTAGATACATCGGTCCTTACGAGATCTTGGAGAAGATTGGCGACCGAGCCTATCGACTTGCTCTTCCTCCTTCGTTATCTGGGATACATGATGTCTTTCATGTGTCAATGTTGCGTAAGTATATGCCAGATATTTCTCATGTCATTCAGCCTGACGAAGCTGAACTTGATCAGACGTTGAGCTACGTGGAACAACCGACACAGATCCTTGATCGGAAAGAAAAGAAGCTTAGAACGAAGATTATTCCACTTGTGAAAGTTCAGTGGAGTCGACATGGCATCGAGGAAACGACTTGGGAGACAGAGGCAAGCATGAGACAGAAACACCCCGAGTTATTTCAATGATGTAAGTATTTGTTTAGTGTTGATGTGATTACTTTTATACTTACATTAATAGAATGACATGCGATTTCGAGGACGAAATCATTTCTTAGAGGGGGAGAAATGTAAGGCTCGAGATTTATTAATCTTCATCTATGCGATATTCGATAGTGTGAGAGTGCATGACATTGCATGAGAAACACTAAGTAAAATGGGAGTAGGAAAGACATGAGAAAGGTAAGAAAATACCATAATAAGATTAGAAAAGTCGAAGCCTTGGCGCATGTGCGCGGAGAAATGCGCGGCTGTGCGCGAAGGGAGTCGAAGCCTTCGCGCATATGCGCGAGAAGAGGCGCGCATATGCGCGAGGGGGGCGTTTCCAATTTTAATAGATGCGAAGGTCTCGCGCATATGCGCTAGACAAAGCGCGCATATGCGCGAGTTGTCAAAATTCAGGAAATGCCGAGGCGAAGGTCGCGCGCATATGCGCGAGTTTAGTCGCGCATATGCGCGGTTGGTCCAGCAGCTTGGGCGCATATGCGCGAAAGGAATGGCGCATATGCGCGAGTGTTGTATTTCGAGACCGAAGGTCTCGCGCACATGCGCGAGTAATGCCGCGCATATGCGCGAGACGTGTATTGCCAAGGATGAGCCATTTGTCCTAAACCATGCAAAGTATATATACAAATTGCACGATTCTTTCCTCCATTTCAGCAGAAAGGCTCGAGAATTTCAGAGGAAAGCTTTCAACTTCCTTTCCATTTTCAAATTGTGATTTTGCAAGATTTAGCAACCCAAATTCAAATCCGATTTCGGTTTTGAGATTTTCTCGGTATTGGCTACAAAGTGATGTAAGTTTATTCGATTTCAGTAAGTTTTGAAATTCAGTTATTGGAGAAATTAGAATACGATAGTTATATTGTGTTCTTGACGTATTGAGCATGATATAATCGTAAACGGATCAAAGAAATGATATCATATGTATTTCCTATGAATTTCAGTATGATTTATGAATTATTGGGATAGAA